>NW_028261391.1:2082764-2189392 GCF_051295495.1 Thamnophis sirtalis
CGCCCCCACAGCCTGGGTCCTCATTTCACCCACCTTGGAAGGATGGAAGGCTGAGTCGACCTTCAGCCGGTGAGATTTGAACCGCTGAACTGCAGATCACAGTCAGCTAAAGTGGCCTGCAGTACTGCACCCTAACCTCACGGTTTCTCTTTAAATCCAGCTTCCTTCTCTCCTTGGTGCTTCCTAACAGTGAGAAGAGTTAACCAGTGGAACAGCTTGCCACCAGAAGTCATAGGTGCTCCATCATTCAAGATTTTTCAAGGAGAGGCTCGGACGACCAATTTGTCTGGAAGGGTACAGCATCTCCTGCATGAGCAGGGGGTTAGACTAGAAGGCCTCCAAGGTGCCTTCCAGCTCTATTTCGAATCGAATGGAATTGCAAAAAGGCTTCCTTATCGCTCTCCACCTCTCTAGAGATGCTTTGCAGAACGTGTGTGTGGGGGGGGGGTGCTCCTTCCTAATCCATATTGCTCGCAAAAAATAAAATCCCCACGAGGAACATATATGCGGGCGTGAAGCAATTCTCGAGCCGAAAAGAAATTTTTTTGGGGGGGGGGAGATGATTCACAGCTACCTACGGGAGCCCCCCCCCCAGCCCACCTCCGTGGTTTTAGCTGTGGACAGGTGTGCAGTTCTGAAGCACAGCAATCATTTTCCTTTCAGATCGACGCCCCCGTCTCACGCTGACAGCGGAGGGCGAGACTCACAAACAAATTCTCTTTCGGGACAAAGTTATACAAAGTGCAGATCGCGCCTTGAAAGGAGTCAGCAGAAAGAAATCAAAGGCAGGAGGAAAAAAGGGGAAAGAAAAAGGAATTAAACTTGCTTTTTTAAAAGAGAGAGAGAGAGAAATTAATCTCCTTTCAAACAAAGAGACATAGAATAAAATTTTAAAAAATGAACAGCAAAGGAGGGGGGGGAATGGAGAGAGAGAGAAACATAAAAAGGTGACATTTTAAAGACTGGTTTGGAAACTCTTCGTAATTAAATCTATTTAATCTCCCTTTTTAAAGACTGACTTGGAATATGTTTGTAATTAAATCTGTTTCAAGTAAAGCTGTAAAAAGGGGGAAACGAAGCCTTGAATGCTTACCGAGCTCATCCAATATTTTGTTTTCTGCCCCCAAAATGTGATACTGTTCTGATTGACAGAATGTGTAATTTTTCTCAAAAGTTGCTAGATTGGGCTACTTTAAAATTCAGTCTTTGGCATCTGGAGTTATACAGGTGGTCCTCGACTTACGACCGCAACAGGGGCCCAAAATTTATGTTGCTAAGTGAGACGCGTGTGAAGTGAATTTTGCTCCATTTTTATGACTTTTCATGCCACGGTTTTAAAGGGGATCGTCGCGGTTGTTAAGTGAGTTGCTTGGTTGTTAAGTGAATCTGGTTTCCCCCGTGACTATGGAGATGCTGCAATGGTTGTGTGTCATTTTTTCCAGTGCCGTTGTAACTTCGAATGGTCACTAAATGAGGCATTGTAAGTCAAGCACCACTTGTACTTCTTTGAGTAATGAAATGCAACTGGTTTTTTTCCTATTTCCTATTTGGTTATAATTTGGTTTTTTCTGCACCAAAAACCCATTATTCTGTGTGGCAGAAAAGAAATAAATAAATCCCCCCTCCTTTTTTTGACTTTAGCTTGAATTTCAATCCAGCTAGTCCATGCAGAGCCCAAAATTTCTTTTTTTCCTCCCATGTTTTATTTATTTTATTTATAGAACATTCAGTTTTTATCAAACTGTGTGTATTCTGGATAGAATTATGCTTAAATAATCCTATTATACATCTTTGTGGTTCTAATTCCTTGCCATCATGTTAATAATAGCATAGTAATATGATAACATTAATACTTAACATTTGACATCATCTTCTGTAACAACTCTCCGCTTTACATTTCCTCCAATTGTATCTCCTCCTTTTTAAAAAAAAATAATTTTTATTAAACAGTTTTTTTTTAAAAAAGACATATATTTTTTGCAATTTCCTTCTGTACAACATTTCTACCTCGGTATACATCCATTGTAAATACACTTCTCCCTCCCTTATTTCAATTTCTCTTTGGAGAAACTGAAATATAAGATAGGATACTATTATATACATTCCTTAATTTACAATCCTTCATTATGTGGAAACTAATCAAGGAGAGAAGCAACTTAGAACTGACGACAAAATTTCCTGCCAGTTCGAACAATTAATCAGTTGAACAGAAGTTGCCTCCAGAAATTGTGAAGTCTTTAAGAAGATGTTGGATAGCCATTTGTCAGAAACGGTATAGGGTTTCCTGCCTAGGCAGGGGGTTGGACTAGAAGACCTCCAAGTTCCCTTCCAATTCTGCTATTGTATTGTATTATTATGTACTGTTTCCATTTATACATATTTGTTCATCTCTACCCACTATACATTGCTAATTTCTAGCTCTGTGTCTTCATTTAGTCTTTCCTGTGGAAAACGGTCATAAATAAATCACTTTTTTCACTGCTGTCGTAACTTTGAATGGTCACTAAATGAACTGTTGTAAGTCAAGAACTACCTTTATACGAACCAATAGAGGAAGAGAGAATGGATAGAAGACCAAAAGGAGGAAGCACAAGTGACTCTAAAAAAGTCAAGAAACTGAAGAATTTTCCAATATATTGTGAGGATATTGTGATTTTTATATATACATACACGCACGCGCGCGCACACACACACACACACACATACATACACACATATAATTTTATTGACTTTTTATTAATTACTTTTCTTAGTGCTTAATAAACATCATGTTGTCTGGGTATTTAATTTGCTTGACAATGTTGATTATATTTTAAAATTCTCCACCCCATTTTTTCAACCATTGGTAAAATGAATTCCATGTTTGATAATATTCTACATCCTCTTTCTGCTTAATTTTCAATGTCAATCTATCAATTTCTGCCCGATGTAGTATCTTCTTGATTATCCCTTCATCTTGTGGTATGTCTTCATATTTCCAGTATTGTGCAAAAATAGAACAATTAATCAGTGGAACAACTTGCCTCCAGAAGTTGTGAATGCTTCAACACTGGAAATCTTTAAGAAGATGTTGGATAACCATTTGTCTGAAGTGGTGTAGGGTTTATTGCCTAAGCAGGGGGTTGGACTAGAAGACCTCCAAGCTCCCTTCCAACTCTGTTATTCTCTTCTCTTCCCTTCCCTTCCCTTCCATTCCATTCCATTTTCTCTTCTCTTCTCTTCTCTTTCATTCCATTCCATTCTCTCTTCTCTTCTCCTCTTCTCCTCTTCTCTTCCCTTCCCTCTTCTCTTCTCTTCCATTCCATTCCATTCCATTCTCTCTTCTCTTCCATTTCTTCCCTTCCATTCTCTCTTCTCTTCTCTTCCCTTCCCTTCCATTTCATTCCATTCTCACTTCTCTTCTCTTCCCTTCTCTTCTATTTTTTCTTATCTCTTCATCTCGGGGTGCTTCTTCATTTTTCCAATATTATGCGGAGATACAAGACATTGTGAATTTTTGAACGTCACCTGTTCTTCTGAGGACAAATATCAATAGCAAAAAGTTATCACTTGAGGATAAACCTTATAACTTAAGGCTGCAGCTCAAATGCTTTGACTTTTCACCACGAATGAAAACCCTTTACAGAAAGATACTTTAACTCAAAGCAAATTCATTTAGATTTAAAAGCATCCTTGACCCGTCTGGGGCGGAAAGGCGGGGGGCATTTTATTATCCCCCGGTCAGAGAAACATTTCCTCCTGGGTTTTTATCAGTCTACCTGTTGGGTTTTAAAGACAAATTAAATAGCTTTTAGTGGCCAGACGGTGACTCCATTAAGCTGAAAGGGAAGGGATATCAAAGGAAGAGAGAAAAGAGGGCAAATGAACATATCTAATGCCTGTATTCCCATTTTCACTTGAATTTTGGTTGATTTGATTTGTTGTTGTTTTCAGTTTTTAAGATGCATTTCTATGGAAAGGGCCAATTTCGTCCAAAATTTCAAGTCGGAGAGAAAAAAATATCCTTCCTTTCTTTTCCTTCCTTCTTCTTCTTCCTTCCTTCTTCTGCCTTCCTTCCTTCTTCTGCCTTCCTTCCTTTTTCCATTCCTTCCATCCTTATTTTCTTTCTTCCTTTCTCTCTTCTTTCTTTCCCATTTCTTTTTTCTTCCTTTCTCACTACATCTTCCCTCGATCCCTTCTTCCCTTCCTTCTTATTCTTTTCTTTTTCTTTCTCTATTTCTCTCTCTCATCTCCTTTCTAATTTCCATCTTCTTCCTTCCTGCCTTCTTTTCTTCTTTCCTTCTTTCCTTCCTCCCTTCTTTCTTTCTTCCTTCTTTCCTTCCTTCCTTCCTTCCTTCCCTTTCCTTCTTTTTTCTTCCTTTCTCTTTATCTTCTTCTTCCCTCTTCTTTCTTCTTTCTCCCTCACTTTCTTTCTTCCTCCCTCCCTCTCTTCCTCCCTTCTTCTTTCTTTCTTTCTTTCTTTCTTCTTTTGTCTCCTTCCTTCTCTCCCTCATCTTCTCCTTTCCTAATTTCTATCTCCTTCTTTCCTTCCTTCTTTTTCTTTCTTCCTTCCTTCCTTTCTTCTTTCTTTCTCTTTTCTAAGTCAGCTAAGAGTCATAGCTTTTAGTGCAAGTAGTATTTTCATTATTTCCCCCTTTGGCTTTGGGTCGTGTTGACTTTCTGCTTTTATTTCATTTTATTCCTCTCCGTTTGCAGTTCATTTGAAAGGCTCATTAAGAGAGGATTAATGGGCCCGAGAGCTGTTTGCTTAGTTATTTATTTATATCTTCACTGGAGGGTAGCTGAGTGTCACACAGGGCCGCGCTGTTGTCTTAACAAATGTTCTTCTCAGCCGAAAGCTTTCTTTGATAAATAATCAGAGACGAGGCCTTTTTAATGCTAAATAAATAGCAAATGGGGGAAAGGAAGAAGAAGAAGAGAGAAATAACCGGAGTTCAGTTTGTGGAAGGTAAAGGAATGGGAGGGTTCGCTGCTTCAGCCATTTTGGCCTACAAGGAACTCCACAGGTGGCAACGGAGACATCGTGCATCCAAGTAGAACATCTGGATCTCCCCAGATGTTTCGTGAAATTCTCTTTTGTCCTTGGTCACTTGAACTGATCTGCAATGGAGCCCAAAATGAATAGAACAGAACAGAACAGAACAGAACAGAACACAACACAACACAACACAACACAATACAATACAATACCAGAGTTAGAAGGGACCTTGGAGGTCTTCTAGTCCAACCCCCTGCCTAGGCAGGAAACCCTACACCACTTCAGACAAATGGTTATCCAACATCTTCTTAAAAACTTCCAGTGTTGGGGCATTCACAACTTCTGGAGGCACCAGCTCTGGGTTGACTCAGCCTTCCATCCCTCTGAGGTGGGTAAAATGAGGACCCGGATTGTTGTTGGGGGTGATATGCTGACTCTGTAAACCGCTTAGAGAGAGCTGAAAGCCCTATGAAGCGGAATATAAGTCTTAACTGCTATTGCTATTGCTATCTTCCTATTTCTAACCCATCCATCCCTTGGACTTGGACAGAAAGCCAATGATTTCTCCCCCCTCCCCTTTGAAATACCCATTAAAATGTTTTGACTTATGGCAGAGTCCATCGTTTTTCTCTCCAGGTCTTTCGTGTGTGTGTGTGTGTGTGTGTGTGTGTGTGTGTGTGTGTGATAGGCTCTGAGAACTTCCCCTGGGCCTGTGCCCTCCGTTATTCTTCCCACCATTTCTGCGGCTTCAAGAATAAATCAAATCAAAGCTGCTTCTTGGGTGCCACAACCTGGAATTGATTTCACATTCTCCTGCGTTGCGTGCGGGATGGGTGTGCGTGTGTGTGAAGAGACACAACCACCTCTGAAGCCTTAAACAAAATAAGATTTTCAGCCACGTTTGTGTTTTCCCTGCTTCTAAAGGAGAATAGATTCATAGGATGGAGAGAGAAAGAGAGGGAGGGAGAGAGGGAGGAAGGGAGAGGGAAAGAGGGAGAGGGAGGGAGATAGATGATAGTAGGTAGGTAGAGATATAGAGATAAACAGAAAATAATAAATAGATTATATAGATGAGGGGAGATAGATGATAGATAGATAGATAGATAGATAGATAGATAGATAGAAACAGAGAGTTATAGACACTCAGCTAATCAATGAATCTATCATTTAATTAATCCACCTATTACTGTTCTATCCATCCATCCATCCATTTATCTATCTATCTATCTCTCTATCTATCTATCTATCTAAATAACGCTCCATCCATCCATCCATCGCTTTATCCATCCATCCATCCATCCATCCATCCATCCATCCATCCATCCATTGATCTATCGCTCCATCCATCGCTCCATCGCTCCATTGCTCCATCCATCCATCCATCCATCCATCCATCCATCCATCCATCCATCTATCTATCTATCTATCTATCTATCTATCTATTTATCTATCTATCGCTCCATCTATCGCTCCATCGCTCCATTGCTCCATCCATCCATCCATCCATCCATCCATCCATCCATCCATCCATCCATCCATCCATCCATCTATCTATTGCTCTATCCATCCATCCATCCATCCATCCATCCATCTACTATCTATCTATCTATCTATCTATCTATCTATCTATCTATCTATCTATCTATCTATCTATCATCTGTCTCTATCAATATTTATCATATAACCTATTATCTAATCAATCTATCACCCAATCTACCTACCTATTATCGACCTATTCTCTAATCAATATCTACTAATCTATCTACCTGTTTGTTATCTGTCATCTCAGCCATGAACCTATCATACCATTTATCTCTCTACCGCAGGGGTGCCAAGCTCACGGAGTCATGTTGCTCTCACGTGACGTATCATGACTTCCCCCCCCTTCGCTAAAACGGGGGTGGTGGTGGCCAGTGCATGACACATCCAGCCTGCCGGTCGTGAGTTCGATCCCCCTGCTCTCTACCTATTATCTGTCTGTATCTGTTTATCATGTAATCTGTCTGTCTGTCAATGATAATTACGAGTGCAAATAAAACAATATCGGGTTTTTGCCAAGGGTCGAGGCGGTGATGACGTGGCCGAGCAACTGGTCCTTTTCCATTCCCAGATAATGAACTCTCCAGCAAACAAATTTAAGCTTTATTATTAACTAAGCAAACAGATGTAAAAACATAACTTTAAAAGCATATATATTTATATACACCAAACAAAACGATGATCGAATCTCTTAAGGTTGCCTGGAGCTCCTTAATAATGACAGAAGATTGCAGAGCCTGAACAGAACAGAACAAAAGCGTTGGAAGGGGCCTCGTAGGTCATCTAGTCCAACCCCCCGCCCAAGCAGTCCCTGCACCATTTCTGACAAATGGCAGTCCAGTCTCCCCTTGAAAGCTTCCAGTGATGAAGCTCCCACAACTTAGAATAGAATAGAATAGAATAGAATAGAATAGCAGAGTTGGAAGGGATCTTGGAGGTCTTCTAGTCCAACCCTCTGCCTAGGCAGGAAACCCCATAATGTTTCAGACAAATGGCTATCCAACATCTTCTTAAAGACTTCCAGTGTTGGGGCATTCACAACTTCTGGAGGCAAATTCTGTTCCACTGATTAATTGTTCTAACTGTCAGGAAATTTCTCCTCAGTTCTAAGTTGCTTCTCTCCTTGATTAGTTTCCACCCATTGCTTCTTGTTCTGCCCTCAGGTGCTTTGGAGAATAGCTTGACTCCCTCTTCTTTGGGGCGGCCCCTGAGATATTGGAAGAGTGCTATCATGTCTCCCCTAGTCCTTCTTTTCATTAAATGAGACATACCCAGTTCCTGCAACCGTTCTTCCTATGTTTTAGTCTCCAGTCCCCTAATCCTCTTTCTTGCTCTTCTCTGCACTCTTTCCAGAGTCTCCACATCTTTTCTACATCGTGGGGACCAAAACTGAATGCAAATATTCCAAGTGTGGCCTTCCCAAGGCCTTATAAAGTGGTATCAACCCTTCACGTGATCTTGATTCTCTCCCTCTGTTTATGCAGCCTAGAACTGTGTTGGCTTTTTTGGCAGCTGCTGCCCATGGCTGGCTCCTATTTAAACGGTTCTCCACTAGGACTCCAAGATCTCTTTCACAGTTACTACTATTGAGCAAGGTGCCACCTATACTGTCCCTGTGCATTTCGTTTTTCTTGCCTAAATGTAGAACCTGACTCTTTTCACCCTTGAATTTCATTCTATTAGATAGTGCCCAATGTTCAAGTTTGTCAAGATCCTTCTGTATCTTAAGCTTGCCTTCTGGAGTGTTGGCTATTCCTGCCAGCTTGGTGTCATCTGCAAATTTGATGAGTTCCCCATTTATCCCCTCATCCAAATCATCGATAAAGATATTGGAAGAGTTCTGGGCCTAAAACAGAGCCTTGCGGTAAAGGTAAGGATTCCCCTTGCACATATGTGCTAGTCATTCCTGACTCTAGGGGGCAGTGCTCATCTCCGTTTCAAAGCCGAAGAGCCAGCACTATCTGAAGACGTCTCCATGGTCATGTGGCCGGCATGACTCAATGCCAAAAGTGCACAGAACGCTGTTGCCTTCCCACCAAAGGTGGTCCCTATTTTTCTACTTGTATTTTTTACCTGCTTTCGAACTGCTAGGTTGGCAGAAGCGGGGACAAGTAACGGGAGCTCACTCCGTTACGCAGCGCTCGGGCTTTGAACCGTCGAACTGCCGATCTTTCTGATTGACGAGCTCAGCGTCTTAGCCACTGAGCCACCACATCCCTTTAGCCTTGGGGTACTCCATTGCATCCTTCCCTCCATGTAGATGCAGTTCCATTGAGGACGACACGTTGAGTGCGGTTGGTCAGCCAGTTACGAATCCATCCGGTGGTGATGCTGTCCAACCCACATTCTTCTACTTTATCTAGTAGTAGCTTATGGTCTACCTTATCAAAGGCCTTACTGAAGTCCGAGTAAACTATATCGACGGCATTCCTCGGGTCTACTAATTGTGTATTCCTCTGCTCCAATCATTTGCTCCAATAATTTGGAGTATCAATCCTTCCCTTCCCCACCATCCAGTCGGAGCTGAAGACGTTTCTTGGATCAGAAGCGAAACGTCTTCCAAGAAAAACTAGAAACTCCAGGTGCCTCTTGGGGGGGGGGAAAAAGCACTTTGGGGATTTTTCTGCTTCAGGGCATGGATTTTTCCGGAATACCCAGGGAGACATCAATTTATGCAACAGGCCTTCTCCCCCTCTCCCCCCCCCCCTCTTCCCCTCTGCCTCCTTAATGCTTTGCAAATCCAATTGCAAAAAGGACATAACTATTAGCAACCCAAGAACGCCAGCCTCCTGCAGGCTTGATGGATGCCAGCAAAGTTATTTGCCTAGTGACGAGTCGCTAAACATGAGCAAACAGTGTCCAGGACAGCCAGTAATTAATTTAGAGGAGCTAACAGGAGATTAAATGGAACTTATCTCCCTGGTGGAAGTGCAGGGGAATGGGGGGGGGGGCCTTCCGTAAAAGCTTTATTGGCCCGACCGCTCGTATTCACTAAAGGCACTTTGCCCACGGCTCGAAAGGGCAGGTGAGCCGCGCGGAAGCATGAAACGGAGAGACGTGGCTATGCGTAGGTCCGTACGCGGACAGGCAGTTTGCGGAATAACAGAGTGGGAAGCAGTGGTGGGATTCAAATAATTTAACAACCGGTTCTCTCCCCTAATGGCCAGCTGGGTAGGCGGGGCTCGGTGGTCACGTGACTGGGTGGGTGTGACCAACTCAACTTCACTCCCGTCGATGGGCGCTTCGCCTTAGCTCTTACAATGTAATCAGGGTTAACTGGAGAGGCAGTTTCTGTAAACGGGTCAGAATGCCTCCTTCCTTTCTTTCTCTCTCTCCCTCTCTCTGTGTCAGTCTGTCTGTCTTTCTCTGTGTGTGGCAGTGGTGGGTTTCAAAAAATTTTTGGAGCCTCTTCTGTAGGTGTGGCCTGCTTTCTGGATCCACTGGTGGAACCTCTTCTAACCGGTTCGGTAGATTTGACGAACCGGTTCTACCGAATAGGTGCGAACTGGTAGGAACCCACCTGTGCTATACTATCTCAACCAAATAGCCCTCCAGTCACATCTTAAAAACCTTCGGTGATGGAGCACCCACAACTTCTGGTGGCAAGTCGTTCCACTGATTCATTGTTCTCACTGTCAGGAAATTTCTCCTCAGTTCTAAGTTGCTTCTCTCCTTGGTTAGTTTCCACCCATTGCTTCTTGTTCTACCCTCATGTGCCTTGGAGAATAGCTTGACTCCCTCTTCTTTGTGGCAGCCCCTAAGATAGTGGAAGACTGCTCTCATGTCCCTCCCTCGTCCTTCCTTTCATTAAACTAGGCATCCCCAATTCCTGCAACCGTTCCTTGTATGTT
Organism: Thamnophis sirtalis; assembly: GCF_051295495.1. NCBI lineage: Eukaryota > Metazoa > Chordata > Lepidosauria > Squamata > Natricidae > Thamnophis > Thamnophis sirtalis. Next base: position 2,093,133 of record NW_028261391.1, read on the forward strand.
TTAGCCTTCAGTCCTTGGCTTCAAATCACAACCGAGTCCAACATTTCCACAGCTAAGCGAGGGAGTTCGATGAGTTTGGTCCTAGTTTATGACATTCCTTGTCCACAGTTGCCCAGTGAATCACTTCAGTTGTTGAAGTCTGGGAGTTGAAGTCAACAAGTCTTAAAGTTCTCAAGTCTGGGAGTTGAAATCCACAAGTCTTAAAGTTCTCAAGTCTGGGAGTTGAAGTCCACAAGTCTTAAAGTTCTCAAGTCTGGGAGTTGAAGTCCACAAGTCTTAAAGTTCTCAAGTCTGGGAGTTGAAATCCACAAGTCTTAAAGTTCTCAAGTCTGGGAGTTGAAGTCCACAAGTCTTAAAGTTCTCAAGTCTGGGAGTTGAAGTCCACAAGTCTTAAAGTTCTCAAGTCTGGGAGTTGAAATCCACAAGTCTTAAAGTTCTCAAGTCTGGGAGTTGAAGTCCACAAGTCTTAAAGTTCTCAAGTCTGGGAGTTGAAATCCACAAGTCTTAAAGTTCTCAAGTCTGGGAGTTGAAGTCCAGAAGTCTTAAAGTTCTCAAGTCTGGGAGTTGAAGTCCACAGGTCTTAAAGTTCTCAAGTCTGGGAGTTGAAATCCACAAGTCTTAAAGTTCTCAAGTCTGGGAGTTGAAGTCCAGAAGTCTTAAAGTTCTCAAGTCTGGGAGTTGAAGTCCACAAGTCTTAAAGTTCTCAAGTCTGGGAGGTGAAATCCACAAGTCTTAAAGTTCTCAAGTCTGGGAGTTGAAGTCCACAAGTCTTAAAGTTCCCAAGTCTGGGAGTTGAAATCCACAAGTCTTAAAGTTCTCAAGTCTGGGAGTTGAAATCCACAAGTCTTAAAGTTCTCAAGTCTGGGAGTTGAAATCCACAAGTCTTAAAGTTCTCAAGTCTGGGAGTTGAAGTCCACAAGTCTTAAAGTTCTCAAGGCTGGGAGTTGAAATCCACAAGTCTTAAAGTTCTCAAGTCTGGGAGGTGAAATCCACAAGTCTTAAAGTTCTCAAGTCTGGGAGTTGAAGTCCACAAGTCTTAAAGTTCTCAAGTCTGGGAGTTGAAATTCACAAGTCTTAAAGTTCTCAAGTCTGGGAGTTGAAATCCACAAGTCTTAAAGTTCTCAAGTCTGGGAGTTGAAGTCCAGAAGTCTTAAAGTTCTCAAGTCTGGGAGTTGAAGTCCACAAGTCTTAAAGTTCCCAAGTTTGGACACCACTGCCCTATAAAAGGAGCCGAGGTGGCGCAGTGGGTAGAGTGCAGTACTGCAGGCCACTAGCTGACTGCTAGTTCAGCAGTTCAGTGGTTCAAATCTCACCGGCTCAGGGTTGACTCAGCCTTCCATCCTTCCGAGGTGGGTAAAATGAGGACCCAGATTGTTGTTGGGGGCGATATGCTGACTCTGTAAACCGCTTAGAGAGGCCTGAAAGGCCTATGAAGCGGTATATAAGTCCACTGCTATTGCTATTGCTATTGCTATTGCTATTGCTATTGCTATTGCTATTGCTATTGCTATTGCTATTGCTATTGCTATTGCTATTGCTATTGCTATTGCTATTGCTATTGCTAATTTTGTTACTGGTGATGGAGAGGAAGGGCCTGGGTTTACTTGGGGGAAGCAACATCTTCCCATAGGGGCATTGGCGTGGCCTGTTGGTGTGTGTCCGGGAGCGAATTTATAATCAGAATCCCGAATTAGGCGTCAAAGTCAGCTGAATAACTTGGGCCAATCACCGGGAGACAGGGAGTTCTAGTCCCGCCTTAGGCAGGAAAGCCGGCTGGATGACTTTGGACCAATAACCAGGAGACAAAGAGTTCTAGTCCCGCCTTAGGCAGGAAAGCCAGCTGGGTGACTTTGGGCCAATCACCAGGAGACGGTGAGTTCTAGTCCCGCCTTAGGCAGGAAAGCTGGCTGGGTAACATTGGACCAATCACCAGGAGACGGTGAGTTCTAGTCCCCCCTTAGGCAGGAAAGCCGGATGGGTGAACTTGAGCCAATCCCTCTCTCTCAACCCAACTCCCCGCGTTGTTGTTATGGGGAACAGAGAAGAAATAAGGTGTGTTGGTTATGATAGCCAATTTGAGTTGTTTATAAAAAAATAAAGGCCGGATAGACGAGAAAGTAATGAAGGAGAGAAGCAACCTAGAACTATGGGGAAATTTCCCGACAGCCAGAACAATTAACCAACGGAACAGCTTGCCACCAGAAGTTGTAGGTCCTCCATCACCGGAGGTTTTTAAGAAGAGATTAAACAACCATTTGTCAGAAATAGCATCGGTCTTCTGCGTGAGGAGGGGGTTGGACTGGATGACCTCCAAAATCCCTTCCCACTCTACAACCAAATAAAGATTGCCTTCCATGCAATTGCCGATCCCAGAAAGAGACAAACGAGGTGAAAGAGTGGCATCCAATGAAGAACCAACAATGAGAACTCCAGGAAGGTCAAAAAAGTCAAGGGGGAGGAGCTTCCATGGCATACCTCTGGCCCTCCTCTGGATCTCCCCCTATAGATGACCTTGAGGTGCCCTCAAAGCCAACTCACCTGAGTACTCCCCACGTCTTCCCCCTCCCCTCTCCCCCCACCACCACCGAACTCCTCGCAGCTGAACACGACACAATTCTGCAACTCGAAACGCAGTTGTTTTTATTTTGTGGGTCTATTGTGATGGAAATTTCCATAATCATGTCCTTTTCATCCCGGAGGCCTAACCTTCGCAATTTTTGCACTTCCCGGATTTTTTGTCTTGCCGGGTTTCGGCAATCAGCGAGGAGGCCACGAAGAATGGAGTGCGAAAGCTGCGGGGCCCTGTATGAAAGCCGGGGCGGACAATGGGGCTGAAAGAGATCCAGGCGAATGACGTCCGTCAAGTGGGAAGAAATATACATATGAATGAGACCGTCAATGGTGGCGTGCGCGTGTTTTTTTTTTCCTTTAAAAAATAAAAACCCCAGAAATAAAGGATGCTCAGCTGATTTTGCAAGGAAGAGGAATTCAACTTGGAAAGATGGGGGGAGAAAGGAGACGTTTCAAAATCCGTCGGGAAAGGATGTTCCGAAGACGGAGGAGGGCAGATTCTTCACATCGCCGTGGCTCCAAATGCAGGCAGTTCTCCACTTATAACTGTTGGTTTAGTGACCATTCAAAGGGCGACACTGGAAAAAAGTGGTTGTTGTGGCCTGCCAGCGGAGCTGGGAGCAAATTCTGACAGTGAGAAGGTTGGGGAGGAACCTGGGCCAGTCCTGGAGTCTGGGGAAGGCTCGGATGAGGTGTCGGAGGCAGAGAGGGGGGCCAGAGCCGTCCGACTGTTATCAGCTGCCTTCAGAGTCAGAAATCAGTGAGGCAGAGTACTTGAGAGACCGCCTGCTGCCAATCACCTCCGCTAGACCGATTAGATCCCACAGATTGGGCCTCCTCCGAATTCCATCCACCGGCCAGTGCCGACTGGCGACTACCCGGAGGAGAGCCTTCTCTGTGGCTGCTCCGACCCTCTGGAACGAACTCCCCGTGGAGATTCGAACCCTCACCACCCTCCAGGCCTTCCGCAAAGCCCTTAAAACCTGGCTGTTCCGACAGGCCTGGGGCTAAAGAGCTGTTGCCCCCCGTCTTGAATGGTATGACTGTTGTGTGTTTTTAAATTATGCATTGTTATGTATCGTTTATTTTTTGTCTGTAACCCCCCACCCTTCCCTGATTTGATTTGTTAGCCACCCTGAGTCCCCTTCGGGGGAAAAGGGCGGCATATAAATATAATAAATGAAATGAATGAAATGAATGAAAATGAGAGGAACAGCTGGAGCCTTTTCCCAGTGTGCGCATGTGCAGAGTGGCCAGATAAAGGGAAGAGCTAAAGAACAGGAGTAAGGCCACAGGTAGACGGTGAATGGCCCCACCCAGAGGAAATAAAAGAGGAGCAAAAGGGGAGTGGAGTTTGCAGGAGACCATTAGTTCACTTCATTAAGAGTGGAGATTTGCTCCTGACTTCCAGCCAAGGAATTGATGCTACAGCATGGCGTTTAGAAGATATCGGCCTGGCAGCTCTCCAAGCCTGATAAGGTCTGTAGTTGTGAAATCTCACGAAAGACTATCGGCCGGGACTTTGCTAGAGAGGAATTCACTTTAAAACTAAATAAAAAGGGGTTTTATCGGGACGAGGAGTCGGCTTCATGCTCTTGGGAAGCCTCGGTCAGAACAGTGATTTCTGGCTGTTGTTCACACTTACGACCATTGCAGCATCCCCCCCCTGTCATGTGATCAAAATTTGGACGCTTGGCAATGGCATTGTCTTATTTAGGATGGTTGCAGTGAGTTTTGCCCCATTCTACAAATTCCTTGCCACTGTTGTTAAGCGAAGCACGTAGAGGTTAAGTTAGTCACGTGGTTGTTCAGTGAATCTTCCTTGATTCAAAGGGTCAATTTGACCCTGGGCAGAGGTGGGTTTCACATCGTTTGACCAATGCGGTCCGCCACCGCACCGAAACTGGGAGCGCACGAATGTGTGCATGCTTGCTTCGTGAGCACATGGGCGGCTTAGAACAGTGTTTCTCAACCTTGGCAACTTGAAGATGTCCGGACTTCAACTCCCAGAATCCCCCAGCCAGCATTCGCTGGCTGGGGAATTCTGGGAGTTGAAGTCCGGACATCTTCAAGTTGTCAAGGTTGAGAAACACTGGCTCAGAAAACGTGGCTCAACAGGATGACACAGAGCCGGGACGTGTGGCCGAGCTCAGCCACAGGTCACCACAACCGATCCGAACCGGCTGAATATCACTTGGGACCATCTATTCAGAAAGTTTCCCAGCTCCGTTTGACCTCCAGGCAAAATCTCCCACTCCGCCTCTTTGCAATTTTAATTTCTGGCTGCCTCGGTTTCTCTCCCCCACGTCCCTAATCTCTGAATCGCTTGGCACAAAACGTCCCAGGTGGTTTCTCTTGAAATCCGAGGCTGCATCTCCGCTCTCGACATCACATTCCGGCTGATGATTGTGCCCGCTCTTCGTCCTTTCGCTGGAGGAGGATGGGGGGAAAGGAAAAACAAACTTATCTAACAACCCCAAACTGGCTCATATCTGTATTTCGACTGGCAGCGAAATGCGCTGCATGTTAAATTTGAAATCTTTATTCAGTGTTTTAAATGTTTTATAATGTTTCAATCAGTGTCCTTAAGCTGGCTAGGGTTACCTTTGAAGAGTTGGGCAACATTCGCATGAGAGAGAGAGAGAGAGAGAGAGAGAGAGAGAGAGAGAGAGAGAGAGAGAGAGAGAGAGAGAGAGAGAGAGAGAGAGATTAGAGATAAAGGATGGATGGATGGATGGATGGATGGATGGATGGATGGATAGACAGATACAGATAGACAGACAGATAGATAGATATTAGAGACAGAATAGGAATAGATGACAGATAGATACATGAAGGATGAATAGATACAATAAGAGATGATAGCTTGATAAATAAATAGACATAGAGATTACAGATTAGAGGGTAGATGACAGATACATAGATAATGGATGGATGGATGGATGGATGGATGGGCAGATTAGAAAGATTAGAAAGATTAGAGAGAGATACATAGATAATAGATGGATAGGTGCTAGATTAGATGAGAGAGAGAGATAATGAGATAGATAGATAAATAAATGGATGGATGGATGGATGGATGGATGGATGGATGGATAGGCAGATTAGAAAGATTAGAGAGAGATACATAGGTAATGGATAGATGCTAGATTAGATAAGAGAGAGAGATAATGAGATAGATTAGATAGATAGATAGATAGATAGATAGATAGATAGATAGATAGATAGATAGATGGATGGATGGATGGATGGATGGATGGATGGATGGATGGATGGATGGATGGATGGATGGATGGGCGGGCAGATAGAAAGATTAGAGAGATACATAGATAATAGATGGATAGATGCTAGATTAGATGAGAGAGAGATAATGAGATAGATAGATGGATGGATGGATGGATGGATAGATAGATAGATAGATGGATGGATGGATGGATGGATGGATGGATGGATGGGCAGATTAGAAAGATTAGAGAGAGATACATAGATAATAGATGGATAGATGCTAGATTAGATGAGAGAGAGAGAGAGATAATGAGATAGATAGATAGATAGATAGATAGATAGATAGATAGATAGATAGATAGATAGATGGATGGATGGATGGATGGATGGATGGATGGATGGATGGATGGATGGATGGATGGATGGATGGATGGATGGATGGACAGACGTACCAACAGACAGACAGACAGATAATAGAGATATCTGCCTCTTAAACCTTGTTCAAGAACAAAGGAATATTCAGGTTGGTTTGTTTAGGCCATTTTTGCATTTTTTGCCCTTTTTTCATTTACAGCAAATGAACCGTTATAAGTTGAACTGAGGACCAGCTTTTATTTGTGTGTCTGTGTGATGCGCACAACATTTAACGCAAGAAAGGCAGTGGTGCTCAGATAATGTTTCCTGGAAGTCCCTCCGCGCAGGGTCATCGAGACACGGGAACGAAAAGCACAGAAATATCTCGAATTAAGTGGCGCCTACAAACCCCCCGCCTGGCTGCCCATCCTCAACTCAGCCTGCCTCTTTCTATCAACGCACCAGTGCGCCCCCCCACTTCTCTCCCGTTTAATGCCACTAATTGCCCTCTGAAGGAAGGACACACATTCGGCGGCCCTCGTCCCTCCTCCCTCCCCAGCCTCATGGGGCCTGCTTGGAATTCAGTGACCTCCCCACATACGTTCAATTAGCAGCCCGTCCCTCTCTTCCGCTGTGGGCTGAACAGCAGCTACGTTGGAGCTTGCGTCTCACACAGTGTCCTAATCGGCGCGTGGCTTGAGGAGGCACAACTCCCGGAGGAGGCTTGATCTCGGTCAGTCCTCGCTCAGCGTGAGGTCAGTGTGACGTCATTGCTGAATTAAAAGGCCTGTCCTTAGGAAGCGATGGAAGAGAGGATGCTAAGCCGACATCGGCTTCCTTTTGACTATCTTGGTTTCCAAGGCCACACTTGGAACGATGCGCCTCGTTGCGGTCACCCCCCCCCCCCGATGCGAAACAAGATGTGGAGACTCTGGAAAGAGTGCAGAGAAGAGCAACAAAGAGGATCAGGGGTTGTTGCTGTTGGTTGCAGTGTCCGACGCATTGTGACCCCATGGACAACGTTTCTCCAGGCCTTCCTGTCCTCTCCCATCCTCTGGAGTCCATTTAATCTCAGACTGACTGCTTCATTAACTCCATCCAGCCTCTGCCGTCCCCTTCTTCTTCTTTTGCCCTCCATCGTTCCCAGCATGAGGCTCTTCTCCAGGGAGTCCTTCTTCCTTCTCCTTAGGTGGCCAAAGTACTTGAGATAGATAGATAGATAGATAGATAGATAGATAGATAGATAGATAGATAGATAGATAGATAGATAGATAGATAGATAGATAGATAGATGATAGATAGAAGATAGATAGATAGATGATAGATAGATGATAGATAGATAATGATAGATAGATAATGATAGATAGATAGATAGATAGATAGATAGATAGATAGATAGATAGATAGATAGATAGATAGATAGATGATAGATAGAAGATAGATAGATAGATGATAGATAGATGATAGATAGATAATGATAGATAGATAATGATAGATAGATAGATAGATAGATAGATAGATAGATAGATAGATAGATAGATAGATAGATAGATACATGGATGGATGGATGGATGGATGGATGGATGGATGGATGGATGGATGGATGGATGGATGGATGGATGGATGGTGTTGGTTGGTTGGTGTTGGTTGGTTGGTTGGTTGGTAGATGGTAGATAGATAGATAGATAGATAGATAGATAGATAGATAGATAGATAGATAGATAGATAGATAGATAGATGTTAGTTGCAAAGTCATGTCTGACCCATTGCGACCCCATGGACCACGTTCCTCCAGGCCTTCCTGTCCTCTGCCATCCTCTGGAGTCCATTTAAGCTCATGCCGACTGCTTCGGTGACTCCATCCAGCCTCCTCCTTCTCTGCCGTCCCCTTCTTCTTCTTTTGCCCTCCATCGTTCCCAGCATGAAGATCTTCTCCAGGGAGTCCTTCTTCCTTCTCCTTAGGTGGCCAAAGTCTTTGAGTTTCCTCTTCAGGATCTGGCCTTCTAAAGAGCATCCAAGGTGGATCTCCTCCAGGACTGACCGGTTGGAGAAGAAAGAAAGGAAGGAAGGAAAGGGACTGAGGGAGGGATAGAGGGAGAAGGCAGGAAGGGAGGGAGGAAGGGGAAAAGAGGGAGGGAGAGGGAGAAGGAAGAAAGGGAGGGAGGGAGTCCAGACCCCCTTCAACCATCACAGCTATTCGATGACAGAGGGACCCAGAGGCTAAGAAAAGTAAGATTTCCTCCCTTTGGGAAACCTTTTCTGACTTAGAAATTCTCTCACTTCAGATATTACGATATTGAATGCCTTCTGGTCATAACAGAGCAGCCTCGATGCATTAATTATTTTCTTTTGAGCGGCTTGTTTAGAAAAGGAAGGAGAAAGCAGGAGGGCATTAAAAGACCCCTCCGTGGCAAACCCACTCCCCTCCCCACTGACGGCCCCTCCCAACTATCCCTGATTAATGGAGCTGCATTTCATCCCTCTGTTATTGTCCATACTGGGGAGGAGGCAGTAAAACAGGCTACATGTGTAAACCAGGCGATATAATTTTGCAAGTGTGCAGCATATAAATGAGAGGCACTTTAGTGTGGTGCTTAAGGCATCAGGCTAGAAACACGGAGGCTGTGAATTCTAGTCCCACTTTAGGCACAAAAGCCAGCTGCGTGACTCTGGGCCAATCACCAGGAGACGGTGAGTTCTAGTCCAGCCTTAGAAAGTTGGCTAGATGACTTTGGGTTAATTATCAGGAGAGAGTGAGTTCTAGTCCCACCATTGGCATGAAAACTGGGTGCCAAGCACCAGGAGGTGTGAGTTCTACTTCCTCCTTAGGTATGAAAGCTGACTGGGTGACTTTGACCAATCACCAGGAGACTGGGAGTTCTAGTCCCACCATAGGCATGAAAGTCAACTGGGTGACTTTGGGCCAATCACCAGGAGACGGCGAGTTCTAGTCCTGCCTTAGGCATGAAAGCTGTGGTTTTGACCAATCACTAGGAGACTGGGAGTTCTAGTCCCACCATAGGCATGAAAGTCAACTGGGTGACTTTGGGCCAATCACCAGGAGATGGGGAGTTCTAGTCCTGCCTTAGACATGAAAGGTGGCTGAGTGACTTTGACCAATCACCAGGAGACTGGGAGTTCTAGTCCCACCATAGGCATGAAAGTCAACTGGTGACTTTGGGCCAATCACCAGGAGGCGGTGAGTTCTAGTCCTGCCTTAGGCATGAAAGCTGTGGTTTTGACCAATCACTAGGAGACTGGGAGTTCTAGTCCCACCTTAGGCATGAAAGTCAACTGGGTGACTTTGGGCTGATTACCAATTGTAGCTCCAAACTGTCATGAAACAAATATTTGTGCAGCTTGATTTAGATCCGTTTATATCCTGGGGTGAAACTTACAACACCATCAATCATCCCAGGGCCCTCGGCACGGACTCAAAAGGTGGATTAAAACGGACACATCCAGTCCAAACACGTGACGGGCTGTGCATGGAACCACCATACGCCAGCCATTCTTCCCCCTACAATGCTTAAGTAGACACCTGCAGAAGATTGATGGGGCTCAAAAGAACCCAAATGGTGTCTTTTTATCGTAGTTTTAGTCTGATAAATCACCTGGAACAAAGTCCAGGAAGAGAAAGCTGGATTAACTTTTCAGCTTCTTTCCCTTCCAACAAAGAAATTCCGATTATTTTTTTCCCTCTTCCCCTTCGCGGTATAAATAGACATACAATCAGCATCTATTTTTTTACGGGTTACGGACGCACAAAGCTGCCTCATCGCGAGCGATTCAGCATCTCCTCCTATTGTTTTCGGACAGTATTTAAAACGCCGCTTCTCCCTTTGAATCTGCGTTGTGAGTTTTGCTCTCTCTTTGTGTGTGTGTGTGTGTGTCTCTCTGTGTGTGTGTGTGTGTTTATCCGAAAGACCAAAGCAGTTTCACTCCCAACAAGGAGCTTCGAAATGAACCACCTCGAGATCCGCACAGAGCCAAAAGCCGAAGAAGGAAAATCTAGAGGAAGAAAATGTTATTAAGGGAGGAAAATTGGAATCTGAAAAAAAAAATCGCATTAAAATGAAGAAGAGGATGGAGAGAGAAGCGTAATTCACAGGGCGTCCGTTGGCTGGACGGCCCTGCTGGGAAGGGAGGCCTCTAAGCAGATTTTGAAAAATTGCATTTTTAACTATTTTGCTGCTCAACAGATGGCAGGTGGAGACGATTCTCAGCCAAGAGATGAAAAATACATAAATCTAAAATCTTTGCACCTTCACTGTCCCTGTCTGTCTGTCTGTCCCTATCTATCTATCTATCTATCTATCTATCTATCTATCTATCTATCTATCTATCTATCTATCTATCTCTATCTATCTCTATCTATCTATCTATCTATCTACCTACCTACCTACCTACCTACCTACTTATCTATCTATCTATCTATCTATCTATCTATCTATCTATCTATCTATCTATCTATCTATCTACCTACCTACCTACCTACCTACCTACCTACCTACCTTATCTATCTATCTATCTATCTATCTATCTATCTATCTATCTATCTATCTATCTATCTATCTATCTATCTATCTATCTATATTTGTCTAGATTTTAGTTTTTTTTTTTTAGATTTTATTTAACATTTATAGGCCGCCCTTTTCCCTGAGGGGACTCAGGGCGGCTTACAATAGTAAGGGAAGGGGAGTGAAAGACAAAATACAGAAAAAAAATGTGAGATAACAAAAAGTACTAAAACACAACATTCACTCAGCATTCGGGAGGGGCAAGAAAATTTATCCCCAGGCCTGACGGGCTAGCCAGATCTTAAGGGCTGTGCGGAAGGCCTGGACTGTGGTCAGGGTACGAATCTCCACGGGGAGATTGTTCCATAGCGTCGGAGCAGCAACTGAGAAGGCTCTCCTCCGGGTAGTCGCCAGTCGGCACTGACTGGCGGATGGAATACGGAGGAGGCCCCGCTCTATGCGATCTGATGGGACGCAGGGAGGTTATTGGCAGAAGGCGGTCTCTCAGATAGTCAGATCCACTACCATGGAGCGCTTTATGGGTGGTAAGTAAGACCTTGAATTGCACCCGGAGATCGACAGGCAGCCAGCGCAGCTCGCGGAGGATAGGTGTTATGTGGGCGAACCGAGGTGCACCCACTATCACTCGCGCGGCCGCGTTCTGTACTAGCTGAAGTCTCCGGGTGCTCTTCAAGGGCAGCCCCATGTAGAGCACATTGCAGTATTCCAGCTTAGAGATCACAAGGGCTCGAGTGACTGTCGTGAGAGCCTCCCGATTCAGGTAGGGCCGCAACTGGCGCACCAGGCGAACCTGGGCAAATGCCCCCCTGGTCACAGCTGATAGATGGTGATCAAAACTCAGCTGTGGATCCAGGAGGACTCCCAAGTTGCGGACCCTATCTGAGGGGTATAAGTTTTGTCCCCCCAGCCTGATTGATGGTACGGTGGTCAAATTATTGGGAGGAAAACACAACAGCCACTCGGTCTTGTCTGGGTTGAGCACCAGTTTGTTTGCTCTCATCCAGTCTTTAACAGCTTCCAGACCCCGGTTCATCACGTCCACCGCCTCATTGAGTTGGCACGGGGCGGACAGATACAGTTGTGTATCGTCCGCATATTGTTGATACTTTATCCCGTGCCTCCGAAACTCGCCCAGCGGTTTCATGTATATGTTAAATAGGAGGGGGGACAAGACCGACCCCTGTGGCACCCCATATGTTAGGGGCCTCGGGGACGATCTCTGCCCACCCACCAACACCGACTGCGACCTGTCCGAGAGGTAGGAGGAGAACCACTGCAAGACAGTGCCGCCCACTCCCACCTCCCGCAGTCGTCGCAGAAGGATACCATGGTCGATGGTATCGAAAGCCGCTGAGAGGTCAAGGAGAACCAGGATGGACGCAAAGCCTCCATCCCTAGCTCTCCAGAGATCATCGGTCAATGCGACCAAAGCGGTTTCTGTGCTGTAACCTGGTCTGAAGCCGGACTGGAAGGGGTCAAGATAGTTTGCTTCCTCCAAGGTACGCTGAAGCTGGAGGGCAACCACTTTCTCAACAAACCTTCCCCACATAGGGAAGGTTGGAGACTGGACGGTAGTTGTTAAGAACAGCTGGATCCAAAGACGGTTTCTTCAGAAGGGGTCTCACCACCGCTGCCTTAAGCTCGGTGGGGAAGTGCCCCTCCCGAAGAGATGCAACAACAACCGCTTGGATTCAGCCTCGTGTCACCTCACTGCTGTTGGCAACCAGCCAGGAGGGACACGGGTCCAGTACACAAGTGGAGGTGCTCACAGCTCGCATAGCCTTGTCCACATACCCAGAGGCAACTTCCTGAAACTCAACCCAGAGATGGTTTGCCAAGTCTTTCCCCTGTGTCTCAGCTGGCTCTGCAAGAGTGGAGTCCAGGTCCGCTAGAAAACCGGGCAACTTTGTCCGCCAAGAACTGAACATACTCCTCAGCCTTACCCTGTAAGGGGTCCCCCGTCTCCCTCCTATTTAGGAGGGAGCGGGTTATCCTAAACAGGGCGGCTGGGCGGGACTCGGCGGACGCTACCAAGGAGGCAATGTGTGTTCTTTTTGCCGATCTTAAAGCTCGAGTATACTCCTTGGTGCATGCTGTTACAAGTGCCCGGTTCAATTCGGACCTGTCTGATCTCCACAGGTGCTCTAGGCGTCTCCTCCGGCGCTTTATCTCCCGGAGCTCCTCGGTGAACCAAGGAGGCCTCCGGGGGCCGCTGACCCGGAGGGGCCGTAGTGGCTCAATCCGGTTTAGAGACCCCGAAGCTGCCGAGTGCCAGGGCAGCGACAAGGGTCTCCACCGAACTGTGGGCGAGAGTATCTGGAATAACCCCAAGCTAAACACACACACACACACACACACACACACACAAAGAGCTTCCGAGGGCTGAGAGAGAGGGATTGTCCCCAAGGTCACTCAGCTGACCTTTGTGTTTAAAGCTGGACTAGAACTCACCGTCTCCTGGTGACCAGCCCAAAGTCATCCAACTGGCTTTCATGTCTAAGGTAGGACTAGAATTCCTCGTCTCCTGGCAACTGGCCCAAAGTTACCCAGCCAGCTTTGGTACCTAGGGTGGGACTAGAACTCATGATTCAAGGTTTTCTAGCCTGGCGCCTTAACCATTAGACCAAACTGCCTCTCTGTGGGCTGTGTCCAATACAAGGACCCCTAAACCCAGTGATGACTGATTTAATCCAAGGCTTGCACCCAAGAGCCGATGGTGGCGCAGTGGTTAAATGCAGCACTGCAGGCTACTTCAGCTGACTGCAGTTCTGCAGTTTGGCTGTTCAAATCTCACCGGCTCAAGGTTGACTCAGCCTTCCATCCTTCCGAGGTGGGTGAAATGAGGACCCGGATTGTTGTTGGGGGAGATATGCTGACTCTGTAAACCGCTTTAGAGAGGGCTGAAAGCCCTAGGAAGCGGTATATAAGTCTAACTGCTATTGCTATCATTGGTATCATTCATGGAGGGGGCAAAGACAACAGTTAGATCTATAAGAAAGCGCTGATGAGAGGAACCTTTTAAGCTCTGCTTTTCCTAATTAGGCAATTAACTTCAGCTGGAGTTCAATTTTAATTGTTCCTGGGCAGCAATTGAGTATACAGCTCATCCTTAACGTACGACCACAATTGAGCCCCAGACCTCCATCGCTAAGTGAATTTTGGCCCATTTTACAACCTTTCTTGCCACCGTTGTTAAGCGAAACACTGCCGTTGTAAAGTTAGCAACGCAGATGTTGAGTGAATGGATTCCCCATGGACTTGGCTGGTCAGATGGTCGCGAAAAGGTGAATCGCTTGACCCCCGGCACGTGTGACCATCATAAATATGACGGTTTGAAGTTACAACGGGTCTGGGGGGAAAAAATGACTTATGACTGTTTTTCACACCTGTTGCAGCATCCCCATGCTCAGGGGATTCAAAGGCTTGGCAACTGGCATGTACTTATGACAGTTGCCGGCATCCCGGGGCTCACATAATCCCTTTGGTGACCTCCCGACAGGCCGAGTCAATGGGGAAGCCGGATTCGCTTAACGACCGCATCGCTCACTTTTAAGAACTGCAGCGATTCGCTTAACGACAGTGGCAGGGAAGGTCGTAAAAATGGGGGCCAATCTCTCTTGAACAACCTTTCTGGCGTAGCAAATGGAAATTTTGGCCTGGGTTGCGGTCGTAAGTCGAGGACAACTGGACCCGGGCCTCCGGGTCACGATTCTAGCTGCATTTAATGAAGTCCGACTCTGATTTAATTTGTTTAACGTAGCAGACAATGCCAGAGAGAGAGAGAGAGAGAGAGAGACGGTGTCGTAGGGAGAGTGAGATTCAGCCCAGGCCGGTGCAAGATTAACGCATAGTAAACACAAGCTGAATAAACAAACTCATCAAAGCCATAAAAAGCCCTTAAAGAGAGGCAAGCTAATTAAAAATATAATAAACTCGATATTCACACTGGAGGCGCATTTAACATTCGTGGAAAGGGTGGGCTTTGCAGAAAAGGGGTTCAGCGAAGGGCAGGGGGTGCCATGGGATTCCTCAAATGCAGAGAGGCCTTATTTGGGGGTGGGGGTGGGTGGGTTTGAGGGGGTTTATTCAATGCCAAATGTAGAAAGCAAGGCATGGAAAGGGGCGGAAAAAACTGGGCTGATTCACGAGGCTAAAATTGCGATCGGGAATCTGGATTGGTTGATGTTGTTGTTGTTTTTCCAATGGATGGGTCTGCTTTGAGCCGGTTTTTACAGGTGCCTCGTTTGTTTTTTCTGATCGTGCGAACGATAGATGGTGGTCAATGATAGAAAAAGCGTAAACAATGGTGTAACCGAAGGATAGGAGATTAATTTACATGCAGAACCACTGCAAAGGGAAAGTGGATACTTGCTTTTCTAATAGTTCTTTCCTTTCCTTTCTGGATTTTCTGGATTATGTCGCCTGTCCCACTATCCCAAATCATCCAAAGACATCCTGCATTACGCAAACATGCATCGAAATAGGAAGGGTTTCTGTGGACATCCATAATTGAGTCAAAGTCCTAGAGAGGCCCGGAGCCAAGAGGGCATTTCTAGGGATTCTACATTGATCTTGATGGCACACGTGCATTTTTAATTAAAACATTGGTACCCCCTTCCTTCCTTCCTTCCTTCCTTCCTTCCTTCCTTCCTTCCTTCCTTCCTTCCTTCCTTCCTTCCTTCCTTCCTATCTCCTTAATCCCTTGCTTCTTTTCTTCCTTCCCACCTCCCAACCCGCCATTCCTTCTTTCCATCCTATCTCCTTCCTTCATCTCCATGTTCCTCTCTCCTGCTTCTGTTCCTTCCGTCCCACCCCCTTCTCTTCCCCCCCTCTCTCCCCCTTCCTATCTCTTTCTCCCCATTCCTTCTTCGCTTTCCTTCCTTTCCCATTCTCCTGCTTTCCTATTTCATCTTCCCTCCCTTCTTTCCTTCCTTCTCTCCCCCTCCCTTTCTTTCCTTCCTTCCCATCTTCTCATCCCCTCCTGCCTCCCTTTCTTTCTTCCCATCTTCTCCATCCCTCCCTCCTTTTCCTTCTTCCCTCCTCCCTCCCTAATTTCTTTTCTTCCTCCCTCCCTCCCTCATTCTTTTTCTTCCTTCCTTCCATTATCCTTCCTCCTCATCCTTCCTCTTCTTATCCTTCCTTCAACATTGTGTTGTACCTTATGATTCTTGACAAATGTATCTTTTCATGTCTTTTTATATACACAGGTGAGAGCATATATACCAAAGGCAAATTCTTGTGTGTCCAATTACACTTGGCCAATAAAAATTCCATTCCGTTCCGTTCCATTCCTCCATTTCCATTCCATTCCATTCTATTCTTCCTTCTCTGACTTTTTTTCCTTCCTCCCTCTCTCCCTCATTTCTTTCTTTCCTTCTTTTTTTACCATTATCTTTCCTGCCTACCTACCTACCATTATCCTTCCTTCCTTCCTCTCCTTATTCTTCCTTCCTTCTGACTCCTTCCTTCCTCATCCATCCATCCTTCCTTCCTTCTCTGACCTTTTTTTCCTTCCTCCATCCCTCCCTCATCCCATAGTAGGGAGCTACCAATGTCACAACTGACTTTCCCAAAGGATACCATCTTCCCCTGCTCCCTGCCTCTCTTCCAGATCCGCCCCGGGGGCCACCTTGCATGGGATTCGTGGGAAGTCCAGCACATCCCGAACCCAAAATTAGGATCCCCTTTGGGGGTGTTCCAAAGCCTTTTAATAAACCTTCTCGGGAGGCGCTGAAGGGCGAAGCGGGGGCGTGAAAGATCTCCGCTTCTCTCTCTCTCTCTCTCCTTGGACCGTCTAATTGGAAATCGCTCTTTTAATTTCACCCTCGCCGTAATTTGCAGCCTGCAATTAATGCCCGCGCGACCCACGGAGCTCGGGGATTGCCGCACGCTTCTCATTAGCCGCCAATGTGCGCTTGGCTGGCCCGCGCTTTCGCTCCGGAGCGGTTGCGCGCCTCCTCGGCGCAAAGGCGAGCGCGCGTGCTCCTTCCTCGCTCCAGCCAAATGGCTCATTCCCATCCTTTGCATTAGGAGGAATAATAAATATTAACTTTGTATTAAACTCTCCCCCCCCTCCTCTCTCCCCTCCCACCCAGCCCGGCCCGTTTTAAAATGGAAACAACTAATTAATCAGATTAAGCCTTCCAAAGCAATTCTCCCTTTTACGAGCTTCCTCTCTGCTCTGCCAGCAATTAACACTGAGGGCTCGAGCGAGCGCCCGCGTTGGGAGTAGTTCTTGCGGGGGGGGGGGCGGAGAGAAGGAGGAAGAAGAAGAGGAGGGAGGAGGAGGAGGAGGAGGAGGAGAGGGCGGGAGGGTTTAATGGAGCCGTAATGGGGCTGAAGTAACCATGTGTGAAGGGTCTGTTTGCCCTCGGTTGGGTAATGATTTGAAAGCTTTTTGCAACGCGTGCCAAAATCTTGACTTCCTCTCTTTTCCTACCTTTCTCTCTCTCTTTCTCTCTTTCCCCCTTCTTTTTTCTCTTTCTTTCCTTTTTTTCTCTCTCTTTCACTTTCTCCCTTTCACTTTTTCTCTCTTTATCTTTTTCTCTCGCGATTTCTTTTTTATCTTTTTGCATTGTCTCTCTGTTTGTCTCTCTCCCTTTCTCTTTCTCTTTTTATTTTTTCTCCCCTTTCTCTCTCTATCTGTCTCTTTCTTTTACTTTTTCTGTCTTTCTCTATCTTTCTATTTGTCTCTGTGTGTCTATTTGTCTCTCTCCCTTTCTTTTCTCTTTTTTATTTTTCTCCCTTTCTTTCTCTCTTTCTGTCTTTCTTTTACCAGTTTCTGTCTTTCTGTGTGTCTCTTTCTGTCTCTTCCTCTCTGATTCTTTTGTCTCTCCTCCTTTCCCTTTCTTTTTCTTTTTCCCTTTCTTTCTATCTCTTTCTTTCACTTTTTCTATCTCTCTTTGTGTCCTCTCTCTGTCTTTCTCTCTTTCACTTTTTCTCTCTTTCTCCCTTTCCCTTTCTCTATTTTTCTCACTACGTCTTTCACTTTTTCTCTCTTTCTCTCTCCCTTTGCCTTTCTCCTGTTTTTCTCACACTGCTGCTTTCTCATTCTCTCTGTTTCTCTCACGCTACTTCTTTCTCTTTTTCCCCTCTCTTTTTCTCATTCTTCGTCTTTCTCTTTCTCTTTGCCTCTCTTTCTCTCTCTCTCTTTTCTCTCTCCTTCCTTCCTGAACTAAATTCCTGATCAGAGTCTGCCTTTGCCTCCATCCTGACCATTCTCCATTCTCAGCAGCTGCCTTGCAATACGAAAATAGTGAAGGAGATGCCACGAATGGCATTTCCATCCTGTTTTCCTGCCAACCATTATGGAGAAGGTTTATTGGACTTCAGCTGGGTTACGATTATCTTGTTTGAGGTCTGGTACAAATCCAAGACAAATCCAGTAGTACATCGGTTCTCTGAGACAAATTGTAGCTATTATTCCAACTTATAATAAGAGCAAGGACATTGATGTAAAATTATTCTAATTCTTAGCCACTGTCGATAAGGAAGGTCAGCAGTTTGGCAGTTCGAATCCCGAGCGGCGCGTAACGGAGTGAGCTCCCATTACTTTGTCCCAGCTTCTGCCAACCTAGCAGTTCGAAAGCAGGTTAAAAAATAGAAAAAATAGGGACCACCTTTAGTGGGAAGGGAACAGCGCTCCGTGCTCCTTCAGCATTGATCATGCCGGCCACATGACCACGGAGACGTCTTTGGACAGCGCTGGCTCTTCGGCTTTGAAAGGGAGATGAGCACACTGCCCCCTAGAGTCGGGAACGACTAGCACAGATGTGCGAGGGGAACCTTTAACTTTATGTTAATCAAGTTAGTTCGTTCTATGGCTGCACCCATATCACAGGGCAAGTGGTGGGTTTGTGTTAACCTGGCTTAGGTTCTTTATAAACCCAGGTGGAACAAACCCAGGTTGATGAATTAACTTATAGGTCAAAGTATGGCACAGAAAATCAGCGAATCGGGTTAAACGGGGGTTAAACATGCTGTGTGAATGTAGCCATTCAGTCACCAGCGGGAAAACCTCAGGAGAATTAGCTATTTCTTTAAATCTTTTAAATCTTCTAATGGAAATGGAGCAAGACTACAACACTGATTCAAAATTAGGCCTTTGTGGGCTCAGAGGAGCCTTTAAACTGCACATCAACAATTAACCAGTGGAACAACTTGCCTCCAGAAGTTCCAACCCTGGAAGTTTTTAAGAAGAAACTGGACAGCCATTTTGTCTGAAGTATTATAGGATTTCCTGCCCAAGCAGGGAGTTGAGCAGAAGACCTCCAAGGTCCTTTCCAATTCTGTTCTGCTCTGCTCTTCCTCTTCTCTTCTCTTCTCTTCAACTCTACTCTACTCTACTCTACTCTACTCTACTCTACTCTACTCTGTTCTGCTCTGCTCTGCTCTGCTCTGCTCTGCTCTGCTCTGCTCTTTCTCTTCTCTTCTACTCTACTCTACTCTGTTCTGTTCTGTTCTGTTCTGTTCTGTTCTGTTCTGCCCTACCCTGCCCTGCCCTGCCCTGCCCTATCCTATCCTACCCTACTCTACCCTACCCTATCCTATCCTATCCTATCCTTCTACTCTACTTTATTCTACTCTACTATATATACTTCACTCTGTTTCTCTTCTATTTTCTGTTCTATTCTTTCTTTCTGCTTTCTGTTTTTTCTATTCTATTCTACTCTACTCTTTCTCTTCTCTTCTATTTTCTGTTCTATTCTTTTATATTTTCTCTTTTTTCTATTCTACTCTACTCCACTCCACTCCATTCCATTCTTATTTCTATTCTGTTATATTCTATTAATTGTCGGTTCACCTGTCACAACAACTTACAGTTTACTCAGAGCGCTATATCCAGGCGGTCCTTGACTTACAACAGTTCATTTAGTGACTGGTTTGGTTTGGCTTGGTTTATTAGATTTATATGTTTGAAGTTACAACAGCAAATCAAAAATTCAGGTGCTTGGCCACTGATTTATATTTAAGACGGTTGCCGTATCCTGAGATCATGTGATCCGCTTTTGCGACCTCCTGGCCAATGAAGTGAATCTGGCTTCCCATTAACAACTAACTTTACAACTGCAGTGATTCACTTAACAACTCTGGCAAGAAAGGTCATAAAATGGGGGGCAAAAACTCACTTAACAACTGCCTCGCTTAGCAACAAAAATTTGGGCCTCAATGGTGGTCGTAAGTCGAGGATTAACTTATCTCAGTGCATTTTTTTATCACCTACCACAGACAATACAGGTACTCCTGAACTTGCAACAGTTCCTTTAGCGACTGCTCGAAGTTACAACGGGATTGAAAAAAGTGACATGACCGTTTTTCAAAACTTATGACCCATTGCAGCATCCCCTGTGGTCATGTGATCGAAATTCAGCTGCTTGGGAACCGACTCACATTGATGACGGTTGCAACATCCTGGAGTCACATGATCCCCTTTTGCGAGCTTCTGACAAGCAAACCCAGATTCACTTAGCAACCAGGTGACTAACTTAACAACCTGTTTTGTCCCCCCTTCTCCGCTCGTTCAAAGACGACAGTCAGACAAACTTCAAAGGAAATAACTTTATCAGTCCTTGGCTCACACTGGCTGCGAGCCCAAAAAATAAACATAAATAAAGTCTCTGCCAAGAAGATAACAGAATGCAAAACAAAATCTCTTACAAAGCAATTTCACTTCTCCAAGTGTCTCCTTGAATCAGGGTTACAGAAAGCCAATCACTTCTCCAAGTGCCTCTCACAAACAAAACCACGACCGATGAACGATGAACGTTGACTCCTGCAACCAGGGTGTGGCACCATCTGTCCTTTTATCACCAGAAGATGACACTAACGAGCCCCAGCTGCATTGTTAATCTTGCATCCCGACTCAACTCACAGCAAACTTCTGCTGAGTCACAACACAACCGTTGCGAGAAACGTCATGCAATGGGGGCAAAATACTCCCTTAACGGTGGCCTCATTTAGCGTTGGAAACTTGTGGTCGTAAGTCGATGACTACTTGTATTTCAGGGCATTTTTTAACATTCTAGCAATGTGGGACAATATTTTTTTTCCAAAATCCCCAGCTGAAAATCCCCATTTTCTTCCCTATTTCCAACCTGCTGATTTTTCCACCCTTTCGGCTGCTGCCTCCTTCTTCTCACGCCGGGTTGAGCAAAACACATTTGTTCAAACGCCCTCTGCACCCCTGGGGTTCCCCTGCGTTCCTTGCTCGGGGGCGGGGGGGCACAGACGCGGTTTCAACCCAGCTTATGATCTTTGCAAGAAGTTCGGGAAATAATATTTGTCTTTCCTGACATGACGCATTTCCTAGTTACACGCAAGCTTCCTCTGCATATTTATGACACAAAGGTTTCTCCCCCCCCCTTTCACTGCTGTGTGCTTGTGCGTGTATATATATATATATATTTATATATATAGTAAATGACTCTGTAATCAGAGAGCCCTCTTAAGGCCCCATTTGGCCTGAAGGATGGTTACGGCAGCCCCTAAACTGTAATTTAAGGCTTGATACATCGAGAAGAAAATACACCAGAGGGCGGGAAGGATGGATGAAGAGGGTTCCCATTGGAAATATTATTTTGCTGTTTTTTAACTCCAACTCCAAGATGAGGGAGGTCCCATGAATCTTCAGCCGTCAATAAATGCAGGGGGGCATTTTCATCACACACCGAAATGAATTTAATGAATAGAATAGAATAGAACAGAACAGAATAGAATAGGATAGAATAGAATAACAGAGTTGGAAGGGACCTTGGAGGTCTTCTAGTCCAACCCTCTCCCTAGGCAGGAAACCCTATATCATTTCAGACAAATGGCTAGCCAACATCTTCTTAAAGACTTCCAGTGTTGGGGCATTCCTAACTTCTGGAGGCAACTTCTGTTCCACTGATTAATTGTTCTAACTGTCAGGAAATTCCTCCTCAGTTCTAAGTTGCGTCTCTCAATTAGTTTCCACCCATTGCTTCTTGTCCTGCCCTCAGGTCCCTTGGAGAATAGCTTGACTCCCTCTTCTTTGTGGCAACCCCTGAGATACTGGAAGACTGCTATCATGTCTCCCCTGGTCCTTCTTTTCATTAAACTAGACATTCCCAGTTCCTGCAACCGTTCCTCATATGTTTTAGCCTCCAGTCCCCTAATCTTCTTGGTTGCTCTTCTCTGCACTCTTTCTAGAGTCTCCACATCTTTTCTACATCACCGAAGTGTGGCCTTACCAAGGCCTTTTAAACTGGTACCTGATTAAGGATTAAGAAGGACTGATTAAGAAGGACTAGAGCAGTGTTTCTCAACCTTGGCAACTTGAAGATGTCTGGACTTCAACTCCCAGAATTCCCCAGCCAGCGAATGCTGGCTGGGGAATTCTGGGAGTTGAAGTCCAGACATCTTCAAGTTGCCAAGGTTGAGAAACACTGGACTAGAGGGACATAATAACACTCTTCCAGTAATTTGAGGGGTTGCCCCAAAGAAGAGGGAGTCAAATTATTTTCCAAAGCATTTGAAGGCAGGACAAGAAAAAAATGGACGGAAACTCATCCAGGAGGATTTCACCCTTGAAGCAAACCCTGCCCACTAACCCCAAATTACAGCCTTGCCACCGTGCAGCCTTTTGAACAAGAGACAGCTGATTTTATTGTTTTAGTTTTTCACCTTGTCGATGACTTTCCGGCATGCAAGGAGGGATTGAGTTGAAAAGTATAACCTAACTCCTTTGTGGATTCATCTTCTTCTGCACCTGGAATTCCTTACTTAAGGCATTTGGGAAGGGGAGACCTGGCTTCACCCATCGATCTCGGACAAAATGTCGGTTTTCGGTTTGTTTCTCCTCTCGGACATTATAACTGCTAAGCCGTGTTTGACGTAACTCCGGAAGAGAAGGGAACAGTTTTTCAAGTAAGGTTCTAAGTCAGCTTCGGGATGTCTCTCCTTGAATTCGTGGAGGTCTTCCAGACCAGCCCTGGCGGTTTCCTTGGAGTTGATCTTCTTGAAAATTTCAGCCAACGTTCGGTTGACTTCGTCCTGGGCCAGAGAAAAGGAGCCCGAGTCTCGGTCCATGCCAGGCTGTCCCTCAAAGTGGCTGAGAACTTTCCTCAGGTTGGCTTCCAGATCGGACTCTCCCCTGTCCTCGATCAGCGTCAGATGACCCAAGATCTCCTCACCCTTCAACTTGCAAAGGGTGTGGAGAAGAATCTTCAGGGCCCGCAGCGGATAATTGCTCTGATATTGCTTTAGCTTCTCCTTGGGCAGAACCTTCATGAATAGGTGGACATCCAGCAGGATCTGGTCTAGGTAGATGCTGTCGATGGTCTGAGGGAGCCTCTTGGCTGTTTTCCACAAGCACTTGGCCACCATTTCCGAAAAAGCAAAGAGGTTGTTGGAAGCAGTCATACTTTCTCGGAGGAGGAGAAGCAAAGAACTAAGAATTCTGGTCTGGTTGGACTTCTCGAGAACCTTCATTACCACCAGTTTAGTGGGTTGCTCTTCTGGAAGCTCTTCGATGGGAGAATCCAACAAGAAGCTGATGAGGCAACTGATGAGGTCCTTCAGCACTCCGGCAGAAGCTTCCTGGGCCAAGACGTCTACTTGGAAGAGGGACACCAGGTTGCAAGTGATGGCGTGATAAAACCCCACCACCTGTTCCTTCCGCGCTTCTTCCTCTGCTGTGACGTGGAGATGGTGGATGAACTTCATCTGGCGCAGGGTGGCTATCAGAAATGGGTTGATGTGGCCAGACATGAGTTCCACGTTGTCCTCCTGCTCCAAAATCTCCTGGATCTGGAGTAAGGCCTCCGTACTTGTCACAATGCTACCGCTAGCCACGTGGCAAATGATCATATTGATGTTGGACGAGACCCTATTTCCCATATTCATCCCTGGTGGGTCTCCAACTGCCGACTTGGGATTTGGGGAGCTGTCCACCTGGTTGATGTCCTCCTGCTCTTGAACGGGATCTGAATAGTCCTCTTCGACCTGATTTCCGGTTGTGACGTTCTGCCTGGAACCTTCTACATAATAAGACCTGGAGAGTTGGTTTTTCATTTTCTCCTCTCGGACATCCTTAGCTCCTACCTCCCGGATGCTGTCCTCCAAAAGGCCCATATGTTTCTCCGAGATATTCCCAATGACCCGAAATGCTTCCAGCCCAAAGACGTCCCGGGCGATTGCGATGACCTTCAGAGCTGCAGTATGGACTGCATTGTTATAGTCTCCAGTCAAGACCAGGAGGGTTTTCAGAATTTTGCTGGGGTTGGGCTGGCAGACCTCCGGGCCATATTTCTTCAGCATCCATCCCAACTCTTTCAAGCATCCTATCCGTTGATTGGTGTTCTTGGCCTGGGCACCTTCGAGGAGAAAAGAAAACGTCTTGAAGGCCGGGTAGATGAAGAACATCTGCTTCACAATTGCCCGGACTTCTTTGAGGATGGACTCTTTGGTTCCTCCCAGCTTCAGGAGGAGGTAAGGCAAGAAGGAGGACACCTCGCTATCCGTCAGCTGGTACTTCTCCTCCATGAGCAGATGGAAGAGTCTTTGAAGGTACTCTAGGGTCTTCATGAGAACCCAAGTGTTGGTGTCGAACAATCGAAGGCTGAGCCACTTCAAGATGAGGTCCAAGCAGCTGAGGACCCCGTCTTTCTCGGTCTCCAAGTGCTTGGACATCACCGCCAACGCTTTGATGTGGTGTTGAAAGTTGGAATGGAACATCTCCTCCTGAAGCCAGTTGGAGAAGCAACCGGACATCTGAGCTTTGAGCTGCTCGATATATTTGCTGCTAGGGGTGCTGAAGTTCCACCGGAGGACTTTCAAAGCCTTCTCCTCCTTGGCCCTCTGCTCTTTGCCTTTGGGGACAATCATAAAAATGGGACCGAGCTTGCCGGGACCTTCCTTTAAGGAAACTTTGGTTTGTGACTTCGTGGCTGGGAATCGTTTCGTTTTGGGAACCGTTCCTTCCGAGTTGGCTTTTCGGACATCCATGCTCAACTCGTTGGACCCAACGTTTTCTGTCGAGGAGGAAGGGGCTGGTGGGCATGGCGGAGGAGGAGGAGGAGGAGGAGGAGGAGGAGCCACCTCTGATCTGGACCAAGACTTGCCCCGTGGGAGCTTGGACAGGGTCCTTGACAAGCTAAGGGTGGCCTTGGAAGATCGGCTTTCTTTTACTCTTTCCAGCACGAGGAGGACCTGGTCCCGAGAAGCTGGCTTCAGCTTGCTGGTGGCTTCGCACATCTTCTCAATGCCGAGGTGGAGAAGGAAAAACGGCAGGGCCTCCTGCGCGGCCGCGCGCGTCTCCTCGTGCGAATTCTCCAAGGCCGAATAGAGGTGAGGGACACAACGGAGAAGGTCAGCGGAAGCCGAGTTGGAAGATGGCAGCTTCTCCACCAGCCAGCCCAGGAAGCCCTGCCTGGCCGACACCATGTCCTTCTTCGGATCCGCAAAGAGGTCATCTCCTTCCAGCCATTCCTTCATGCCGGTGTGCTCTGCCCAAGCCTCGATGGTGGCGAGAGCCAGGGGCCTCAGGCTACTTTTGCTATCTTTGAGCAGCGCCAGGATGGACATGCCCAGGGTCTTGACGTGATGCTTCAACCCGGGGCCCATGGCCTTGGCGAGCTGCTGCAGGACGACCAAGGACTGCTTCACCACAGCTTTGTTCGAGTCGTGCAGGCAAGCTTTCAAGGCCAGCGGGAGGTCTCCCAGGTTGGGCTGGATGGACGGGATCTCGCTGAGGATCCCAGAGACTTCCTCCAGCCCTTCCTTCCGCACCTTCCAGCTGGCGTCCTGCACTTTGGACATCAGCTCCGCGGAGATCTTCTGGCGGAGGTCCACCGAGTTCTTCTTCCAGTAGGGTTGCGCGTCCCCTCCTTGCTGCGCGTTGGCAGAGTTCCGACAGAACCTGCAGCGGCCTCGGATTTGAGGCGGGGGGCTTTGGCCACTCAGCTGTTCGAAGCGGGCGTCTATCTGGGACAGCAGGAGGGGTCTTTCGTCCTCGAAGAAGCCCCTCAGGGGGCTCCCCACATAGAGGAAGATCATGCTGAGGAGGTTGAAGGCAGAGGTCCGCACGTCTGGGTGGGCCGCGGACAAGGAAACTTTGATGTAGCTGACAAACGTTTTGGCCTCCAGGCCATCGAAGCCGAAATCTCGGATGGCTTCCGAGAGCCAGTTCAAGGTCTCTGCGTGAGTTCTGGGGCTATCTTGCATGAAAGCGGCTTTGGTCACTTTCTCGGCCGTCCAGGGCAAGCCGCAGGCTTCCGCCACCGCCGTGAGGGCTTCCTTGGTGTCGCTGCCGCAGATGACGTCTCCAATCTTATCCACCAGGTTGCCCAGGACGAACCGAGCGGAGGTCCTGGAGAAGTTGCCCTTGCGGGCGATGAGAGTGACGATGTGCAACTTCTTTTGCATCACCTGGAGTTTGGTTTCGTTCCAGCCGGGCTCCTTGTGGAGAAGCCGGACCAGAGCCTGGCAAGGCACTTGATGGTTCTCCATCTCTTCCACGGCCCTCTCCAGCGCCTCGAGGCAGGAGATGCGCTCTTTCCAGTTGCTGCTGTCCAGATGTTGGAGGCAGGACTCAGGCAGGACTGTGGCAGCTTCCAGCTCACATGATTCTTCTGGCAGTTCCTTCTCTGTCATGTCCCTTGGCATTAGCATCTTGGCGGTCTCTGCGTTCTAGAACCTTGGTCGGCCATGCGCAACATGGCGGCTCAGCCCTCCCTCGGGTGGCGATCAGCTCGGTCAGCGCCGAGGACATTCCGAGAAGCCAGGTAGATAGCCAAGGTCTCCTTCCTAGGGGAATCTGGCTTGCGACCCCCACACACACTCTGCCTTCCCCAGAGAGGAGATGGTGGTACCCTACTCTTTGGGGAAGAGGGCCTTCTTACGCGGCTGCTACTGCGGCTTATCAGTGGTCAGCTTTGCTTGAAGACCACCCGGTGGGGGGGCTTTGTGATGTCACTGATGCCACAACAGAGGGGAGAAAGGCTCCAGGAACATAGAAGATGTGACTGAAAGAGTACAATGGTGGAAGATGTGGTGGGTGGAGAGGGAAGAATCCCGGTAGAGCCCTGGTGGAGTTTCGGATGTGTCTTCAAAGAAGGAGCTGAAATCTTCTTGAGATCTTGGAGGGTCAACGTTTGCAGACCTGGTCTATCCCAAAGGATTTTTCTTCAAGAGGCAACTGGACTTCCTTTTTTTTTTCCCTTGAAGGCCTTTCTCTTATCATCCAAGAAGCTTCTTCAGTTCTGGAGAATGGAAGGATTTGTCCTTCTTGAAGATAGCTGGTCATTTGCATCCTTTTAGAGAGTCGTTGAGGCCCCTTGGAGGTTTAACTGTGCCCTCAGGGTCACCTGAATTGTGCAGATGGGTGTAGAACCTTCTTGGAACTGGTGAAAGGACTGGGTTGTAAACTGGAGATAAGTGGTCCTATCATGAGGGCCTAGATAACCCTCCAAGTGGCCTCAACGAGCCTCTAAAAAGGATGCAAATGACCAGCTGTCT
Organism: Thamnophis sirtalis; assembly: GCF_051295495.1. Classification (NCBI taxonomy): domain Eukaryota; kingdom Metazoa; phylum Chordata; class Lepidosauria; order Squamata; family Natricidae; genus Thamnophis; species Thamnophis sirtalis. Next base: position 2,120,300 of record NW_028261391.1, read on the forward strand.
GCAAGGAATATCAATCCTTCCATCCCCCTCCACCCACTCAGAGTTGAAGTAGTATCTGGAGTCAGATCTGGTTTCCGTTTAAGGGTGGCTGACTTTTAGCCCTGTGTCTCCGTTCCCCTCAGTCTGTGTCATAAATCACATCCACCAACAAAGGGCTGCAGAAGGTTGTAGACTTCCGCACCTCACACACCCGCTGTAGAAATCTGAGGTCCCTCGAAGGCACGCCTGGAATTCTCCCTCCCTTTCTTTCAAGGGTTAACCTGATCGTAAGCATGGAAAACGCTTTACATTGACATTTGGCTCCCCTCACTTCTCCAAAGTGACAAAAAACAATTGGAGTACAGGTATATAATTTAGGGATGCGCATCGCTCCCACCCCCACCCCACCCCCCCACCCCGCTGCCACAAGGCTTGCTTGGATTTTCTGCATGGAATTTTGCTATAAGGCGATTTCTAAATAAATAAATCAATAAATCAACATTTCTGCTTTGAATCTCGGCTCTTCCGGGCCTTGTTATTTTAAAAGTTTTATTTTAAAGCGATGGGCACTTCAGATCAGCCCCACGGTGTCGTTGGGGATGATGAGCACAGAGAGAGAAATATTCTGCTTTTCCTGCTTCCTCCCCCCTCCCCTTTGTCCCTTTCTGGTCTTTTTTTAACGACCCTTTCCTAATTAAAGGCGTTTTAGCAGGAAGCACGCTGGCCGGAGAGCATCGCGTCAGCTGTTTGCGTGGTCTGATTTTTCCAGGAAGGCCTCCACGGGCCTCACGGACCTTCTTAGAAATTTTCCAGAACAAATAACATCTGGAAGAGGGTCGGCCTCTCGGCTCAGCCCACCCCACCACCCCCAAATGCAGAGAGATAAATTGGGGAGGTGCTTCATGTACTCAATTAAACTGACCCAGATTCGAAAGAGCCATCAAAACACCGGCTGCTTTTTCTTCTAGGAAGAACTGGACATCAGTGTGTGTGTGTGTGTCCGTGTGTCCGTGTCCGTGTGTGTGTGTGTGTGTGTGTGTGTGTGTGTGTGTTCTCTACAGGTAGTCCTCAACCACGACTGAGCCCCAAATTTCCATTACTAAGCAAGAGACAGGTGTTAAGCAAGCCTTGCTCCACTTGACGACCTTTCTTGGCACCGTTGTTAAGCGAATCGCTGTAGTCGTTGAGTGAGTCACACGGTTATTAAGAGAATCTGGCTTCCCCCCTCTGACTTTGCTGGTCCGAAGGTCGCAAGAAGGGATCGCACGTGACCCTCCCCCCCCCACCCGGGACGCTGTGACCGTCATAAGTATGAGTCAGTAGGCCAAGCATCTGGATCACGTGACCACGAGGATGCTGCAGCGGTCGTAAAGGTGGAGCTCTCACCTCACAATCAGGAGGCTGTGAGTTCGATCCTAGGTAGAGGAAGATATTTCTCTCTCACGATGAGAACTTATCTACCGAACAAAACTCTGCATTGGCAACAGGAAGGGCATCTGGCCATTAAAACACTCTGCTAGCTCCATTTGGTTGCCCGGAGTTCACCTTGCAAGGGATTATGGGGTCGTTAAGAGAAGATGAAATTATTATTATTATTGTTGTTGTTGTTATTCATTGTGTAAAAAATACGACTTACCTGTATCCAGAAAGTCATGGGACCCTAAAGTGGAAAAAGTTATCAAAAACGAGACGGTGAAGATCTTGTGGGACTTTTGAATACAGACACATCGTCATTGGGAACACAACACGCCAGATATCGCGGTTGTCGAAAACCGAAATGTACAACTTATTGATATCGCGGTACCAGGAGACACCAGAGTCGAAGAAAAAGAACTGGGGGGAAAAATCAGAAAATATCGCAACCTGGACATCGAAACTACGCATATGTGATGTGATGTAGATGGGGGGGGAGAGGGAATATGTGATGTAGATGGGGGGAGAGGGAAAGGGAGGGAGGAAGGGAGGGAGAGGGAGGGAGAAGAGAGAGAGAGAGAGAGAGAGAGAGAGAGAGAGAGAGAGAGAGAGAGAGAGAGAGAGAGAGAGAGAGAGAGAGAGAGAGAGAGAGAGAGAGATGGATTGGCTGGTCTTCTATTTTGAAAAGCCAAAAAACCAAGATATAAAACCAAAAGTTGCAAATCTATTCGAAGCAAAAAAGCTGCTTCCTACGATCTCTATCCTAAATATTCTGTTCTGTTGCTATGAGTTCTATGCTAGGACAATTACTTTATTACGCTAATAGTCAATTAGCATTTCTAGGGCATTATTTCCTCAATACTTTACAGTGTAGCTATGGGAGGATTGTTCCAATGTCTCCTCCTTCTTACTGTTTACTTTTACGTGAAATAAATTTATTATAGTTACGATTATCTTGTCCAGTTCAGGGCAAGAAGCAACGGGTGGAAACTAATCAAGGAGAGAAGCAACCTGAAACCAAGGAGAAATTTCCTGACAGTTCGAACAATTAACCAGTGGAACAGAAGTTGTCTCCAGAAGTTATGGGTGGAGGTTCTTAAGATAGCAATAGCAATAGCAGTAGACTTATATACCGCTTCACAGGGTTTTCAGCCCTCTCTAAGCGGTTTACAGAGTCAGAATATCGCCCCCAACAACAATCCGGGTCCTCATTTCGCCCACCTCGGAAGAACGGAAGGCTGAGTCAACCTTGAGCCGGTGAGATTTGAACTGCTGAACTGCTGATCTAGCAGTCAGCTGAAGTAGCCTGCAGTGCTGCATTTAACCACTGCAGCTCTATCCAGATGAGATCAGACTACCATTTACCTGAAACAGTATAGGCTCTATTGCTTGAGCAGGGGGTTGGACTAGAAGACCTCCAAGGTCCCTTCCATCTCCATTATTCTGTTAATCAATGGAACAGAAGTTGCCTCCAGAAGTTGTGGGGAGCTTCATCCCTGGAGGCTTTCAAGAAGAGACATTGGACATCCATTCGTCTGAAATGGCGCAGGGTCTCCTGCTCGAGGAGGGGGTTGGACTAGAAGACCTTCAAGGTCCCTTCAAACCAGCAGTGGTTTTCACATTTTGTTACCACCAGTTAGCCGCACAGCCGCTGTGTACCCCTTCCGCGCCTGTTCCCAGCCTCAAAAATGTGCCTAAACAGGGCGGCATAGAGCCGAGGCTGTTGGGCAAGCTCACCCATGATTTCCACCAACCAGTTCGGTTGAACCGGTGCGAACCGTCTGAATGCCACCTCTGCTTCCAACTCTCGTTCCTCTGAATTCTCTATTGCGGCCGGCTACTTTCCGTCGGGCAAACCAGTTCGGTTGAGCCGGTGCGAACCGTCTGAATGCCACCTCTGCTTCCAACTCTCGTTACTCTGAATTCTCTATTGCAGCCGGCTACTTTCCGTCGGGCAAACCAGTTCGGTTGAACCGGCGCGAACCGTCTGAATGCCACCTCTGCTTCCAACTCTCGTTACTCTGAATTCTCTATCGCGGCCGGCTACTTTCCGTCGGGCAGGAAATCAGGCTGTTGCAGAGGTGGGGTTCTGCGGTTTGTTTGGGGAGGGGGGTGTATGTTGTTTTTTTTTTGCCTTTTTCCCTGTGCAAAAAAATTAAGACCAAAGACGGAGAAATAAATCTCCTCTCCCTCGTAAATCAGGAGTTGAAGTTTTCGGCCTCGGCAGGTGCAGCCTGTTCTGCTGGCAATTAGGGGCAGGGAGTCGCCAATCCCCGCTAGATTACAGCTCAATCATATTTGGCAAGGAGCATTTCATTCCAGCTCTGCAGGCCACAATTTCTCCGAGCTCAGCTGCGCGCAGGGACCACATTGCTGCTTCGGAGTGGGTTGCGGGCGGTGGAACGGAGCCCAAATAAATTTGATTTCCTTCCCGTCTGCTTTCTTGGAAAATTAAATACAGTCGGCTTGCTTATTCGCCCGGGTAATAATATTTCTCCCCCTTCCTTTTTGTTTTACATTTCATTACTTGCCTCACGGAAAAGTTTGAGGATGCCCGAGAGGAACTGAGCAGAGGAAGAGAGTTGGAAGGGGCCTTGGAAATCATCTAGTCCAACCCCCAGCTCTGGCAGGAAACCTCATAGCATTTGAGACAAAGAATTTCTCCAAACAATTTCTCCTTCTGACAAGCAAAACCAATGGGGGAAGCTGGATTCACTTTACGAATGTGTCAGTCACTTAACAAGGGGCCCTGATTCACTTGAGGACCAGGGCAAGAAAGATCTGAGAAGGGGCAAAGCTTACTTAACAAGGGTCTCTCTTAGCGACAGAAATTTCGGACTCGGTTGTTGTCGTTAAGTCGAGGAATACCCATAATAAAAAGCAGGAAATGATATGTGTGGATAAATGGATATAGAATAGAATAGAATAGAATAGAATAGAATAGAATAGAATAGAATAAAACATAATAGAACAGAACAGAACATGGAATGGAATAGAATAGAATGGAATAGAATGGAATATGGAATGGAATGGAATGGAATGGAATGGAATAGAATAGAATGGAATATGGAATGGAATGGAATAGAATAGAATAGAATAGAGAAGGAATGGAATGGAATGGAATGGAATAGAATAAAGAATAAAGAATAAAGAATAAAGAATAAAGAATAAAGAATAAAGAATAAAGAATAAAGAATAAAGAATAAAGAATAAAGAATAAAGAATAAAGAAGGAATGGAATGGAATGGAATGGAATGGAATAGAATAAAGAATAAAGAATAAAGAATAAAGAATAAAGAATAAAGAATAAAGAATAAAGAATAAAGAATAAAGAATAAAGAATAAAGAATAAAGAATAAAGAATAAAGAAGGAATGGAATGGAATGGAATAGAATAAAGAATAAAGAATAAAGAATAAAGAATAAAGAATAAAGAATAAAGAATAAAGAATAAAGAATAAAGAATAAAGAATAAAGAATAAAGAATAAAGAATAAAGAATAAAGAATAAAGAATGAATGGAATGGAATGGAATGGAATGGAATGGAATGGAATGGAATGGAATGGAATGGAATGGAATAGAATAGAATAGAATAGAATAGAATAGAATAGAATAGAATAGAAAGTGAAGGAATGGAATGGAATGGAATAGAATGGAATGGAATATGGAATGGAATAGAATAGAGAATAAAGAAGGAATGGAATAGAATAGAATAGAATAGAATAGAATAGAATAGAATAGAATAGAATAGAATTCTTTATTGCCCAAGTGTGATTGGACACACAAGGAATGCATAAGCTTTCAGCGTACGTAAAAGGAAAGGTACATTCATCATACGGTACAATACGGAATGAGAGTCAGAGGGCACAAATAAGCAATCAAATCATACTCAGAAAATATAAATCATAAGGACGCAAGCAACAGTCATACAGTCAGAAGTGGGAGGAGAGGAGTGATAGGAACCTAGACGTGGGTATGTGCAAGATTTGGTATTTAAATATTTATTCTGTCGTGTTTAATTAGTGTATGTTGGAGGTGGAGACCCTTTGAGAGCTGAATGCAATGAAATTTCATTTTAATGGATGCTGATTAATGTACGTGCAAAGTGACAATACAGTTATTCTATCTATCTATCTATCTATCTATCTATCTATCTATCTATCTATCTATCCATTTATCTATCATCTTTATATCACTATATCTATCTATGTATTTATCTATTTATCCATTTATCTATCATCTTTATCTCTATATCACTCTATCACTCTATCACTCTATCTATCTATCTATCTATACATTTATCATCTTTATCTCTATATCACTATATCTATCTATCTATCTATCTATCTATCTATCTATCTATCTATCATCTATCTATCTATCTATCCATCCATTTATCTATCATCTTTATCTCTATATCACTATATCTATCTATTTATCTATCTATCTATCTATCTATCTATCTATCTATCTATCTATCTATCTATACATTTATCATCTTTATCTCTATATCACTATATCTATCTATTTATCTATCTATCTATCTATCTATCTATCTATCTATCTATCCATTTATCTATCATCTTTATCTCTATATCACTATATCTATCTATCTATCTATCTATCTATCTATCTATCTATCCATCCATTTATCTATCATCTTTATCTCTATATCACTATATCACTATAACACTATATCTATCTATCTATCTATCTATCTATCTATCTATCTATCTATCTATCTATCTATCTATCTATACATTTATCATCTTTATCTCTATATCACTATATTTATCTATCTATCTATCTAGCTAGCTAGCTATCTAGCTATTTGTCTGTCTGTCTGTCTGTCTATCATGTATCTCTATATCTCTATATCACTGTATGTCTCTATCTCTATTTATCTATCTATTTATGTTATTTCTTTATTTATACATTATTTCTTTCTTTATTTTGTCCCGTTCAGATAGTGTTGGAGGTGGTGACCCTTTGAGAGCTGTTACGCAATGAAATTTCATTTTAATGGATACCAATCAGTGTACATTCAACGTGACAATAAAGTTATTCTAAGTTGTAAAGCCTAAGAAATGCTAATAGAAAGCAACGGGATTGTCTCCTGGCTTGTACTTATAATGGGTTTTGTATTGAAGAAGTCCAGAATTGCACCTAAATAGAATGCAGAATAGATAGAACGTAGAATAACAACAGTTGGAAGAGACCTTGGAGGTCATCTAGTCCAGCCCACTGCTCGAGCAGAGGGATTTATACCATAATGGCACTTAACGCATTTAATGTTGGGTCTTTTCTGTTCCTATCAAAGCACATTTCTCGATGATGCTCAGGTTAGCAGCATTACTCATTTATCTCCAAGGTGGAACAAAGCAGATTACAAAATAACAAAATCAAAAAATAAAGGGAAAAGAAGCAGCCAGAGGCATCCCTTTTGAAGTAAATGGAGCCCGTTGCTTCTGTGACTGATCTCTATTTTCTTATTTCCATATAAAGAATCAATCGATTTTTTTTTCTCTCTGGTTATACTTTGAAGGTGTGTTGACTAGATGCACAAAATGGTTTCCTTGCAAGCTCTTTAAATCGATGCCACGGCTGAGAGCTCGCCCCTGTTTATGGCTAAGGTTAAAGTGATTTTGCACAACCTGCGGAGCTCAGCCGATACGAATGTTTGGTGAAGATGGTGTGCGTTAAGTCTGTGTGTTGTTTGTGCGTTGCGCAAATAGAGGCCTGTTGCTTCTTAGCGAGTCCATCTTGTGTGGAAATTCTACAAATGTATTAATTCGATAACTTTGGTTAGGTTTCTGGCATATATCAGAACTGCCCAGCACATTGTGTTTAGAATAGAAGAGAAGAGACTAGAATAGAAATAAAATGAATAGAGTAGAACAGAATAAATATTGGAATGAAAAATAGAATGGAATGGAATGGAATGGAATAGAATAGAATGGGATGGAATAGAATAGAATAGAATACAATAGAATAGAATAGATATTAGAAGGAAGAATAGAATAGAATAAAATAGAATAGATATTAGAAGGAAGAATGGAATGGAATGGAATGGAATGGAATGGAATGGAATGGAATGGAATGGAATAGAATAGAATAGAATAGAATAGAATAGAATAGAATAGAATAGAATAGAATAGAATAGAATAGAATAGAATAGAATAGAATAGAATATATGGAATGAAAATAGAAGAGAAGAAAAAAATGTATTTGCCAAGTGTGATTGGACACACAAGGAATTTGTCTTTGGTGCATGACAGCCACACTTGGAATACGGCATCCAGTTTTGGTCGCCACGATGTAGAAAAGATGTGGAGACTCCAGAAAGAGTGCAGAGGAGAACAACAAAGATGATTAGGGGACTGGAGACTCAAACATATGAAGAACGGTTGCAGGAATTGGGAATGTCTACTTTAATAGAAAGAAGGACTAGGGGAGACATGATAGCAGCCTTCCAATATCTCTATGTGAATGCCCCAACACTGGAAGTATTTTAGAAGATGTTGGATAGCCATTTGTCTGAAGTGGTGTAGGGTTTCCTGCCTAAACAGGGGGTTGGACTAGAAGACCTCCAAGGTCCCTTCCAACTCTGCTATTCTATGTTTCTTGGTTTTAAGTGTTAAGGGATGTAGTGGTTATATCACACTGGACAGCCTATATACATCCCTATGGAATGGTGTTTTAAAAAGTTTTTAAAAGTGTGGACTTCAACTCCAGCTGGGAATTCTGGGAAGTCCACGCTTCTTAAAGTTGCCAAGGTGGAGAAACACCGCTATAAAAAGAATAATCCATACAGAAAAATAATCTATAAAAATCCCTCTGTCTTCATAAAATGGCCATTCACTGTCCCTGCAACATTTAAAAAACTGTTTCTGCCATAAATTCTGGTTTTAGGCTATGGCCTGAAAATGCAAACAGTAGGTAAATTGTCAACCAGGACGGTTTGTGCGTTTCTGCTAGAAGCTTCCAAGAAGGATTTGATTGCAGGAAAAAGTTTTTAATTTCCATATTTTCCACTTCCCTGGCTTTGCACCTTTCTCTAACCAAATGGGTTAACCCAATGCCTTAAATCCATAAAAAAAAGGTACAAAATACTATATATAAACAGATATTTTCAAAGCTCTCTTGTGCTGTCTGAACGGAGCCAAAGATCAACCTTTCCAAAGGTTAATAAAAGTAGGAATTGAAGCAGGAACAAAATTGTTTGACTTTGTCTTCCAACTTCACAGACTAGCTGGGATCTCCTAGTGGTGCACCATCCTACATTAGAGCCCGCACAGCTTCTTATTCCCCGGGCAACATTAATCACAGATAGGCACTTAAAGCTTGTACAACCTTTTGTTTTCAGTTCTACACACAACACATGCACCACACACACACACACACACACACACACACACACACACACACACGAGAGACCCATGAACATTTTTGAACAGTTTCACTAAAGTGTACAGAGGGGAGTTGAATTCACACAGCAAGTTTAATTTAGATGTGTGTTTAACTGGATGGTCTTTTAATTTTTCAATGACTTTTTTTTTAAAAAAAAACCAACATACAAAATTGTTTAATTCGCTACCCAGATTAAGCGTGTTGTGTGAATAAAAACATAATGTACTTTCTCAACCCTCATTCTGGGAAGCCTTCCTAATTATGTTGTGGTTCTGTTCACACAACTTGCATAAGCTGGCTGTTAACTTCTTAACCATCTCCTAAATTACATTGTGCTTCTATTCACACCACACGCCTTAACCTGGGTGTTAATTTCTTAAGACTCATTCTAGGAGGCCGTCATAATTTCAGACCCGTTATTTGAAGGATTTTCTTGTGTAAAAGGACGTTTAATGGTAAAGATGTCTTGCTTTGAATTTCAATTATTCGGTGATTGTTTTCATGATTGATTGAATGAATGAATAGAATAGAATAACAGAGATGGAAGGGACCTTGGAGGTCTTCTATTCCAACCCCCAGCTCAGGCAGGAAACCCTACACCACTTCAATCAAATGGTTATCCAACATCTTCTTAAAGAGTTCCAGTGTTGGGGCATTCACAACTTCTGGAGGCAACTTCTGTTCCACTGATTAATTGTTCTGTCAGAAAATTCCTCCTTAGTTCTAAGTTGTTTCTCTCCTTGATTAGTTTCCACCCATTGCTTCTTGTCCTGCCCTCAGGTGCTTTGGAGAATAGCTTCACTCCCTCTTCTTTGGGGCAACCCCTGAGATATCGGAAACCCTGTTATCATGTCTCCTCTTTTCATTAAACTAGACATCCCCAGTTCCTGCAACCGTTCTTCCTATGTTTTAGCCTCCAGTCCCCTTCCTTCCTTCCTTCCTTCCTTCCTTCCTTCCTTCCTTCCTTCCTTCCTTCCTCCCTCCCTCCCTCCCTCCCTCCCTCCCTTCCTTTCTTCTCCCTCTATCCATCCCTCCATCCTTTTCCTTCCTTCCTCCCTCCCTCCCTCCCTTCCACCTTTTCCCCTTCATTCCTTCTTGCTTCTAGTCCTGCCTTCGGATGTTTTGGAGAATAGCTTGACTCGCTCTTCTTTGTGGCAACCCCTGAGATATTGGAAGACTGCTATCATGTCTCCCCTGGTCCTTCTTTTCATTAAACTAGACATCCCCAGTTCCTGCAACCGTTCTTCATACGTTTCAGCCTCCAGTCCCCTAATCATCTTTGTTGCTCTTCTCTGCACTCTTTCTAGAGTCTCCACATCTTTTCTACATCGTGGCGACCAAAACTGGATGCAGATATCCCAAGTGTGGCCTTTCCAAGGCCTTATAAAGTGGTATTAAACATTTTAGGTGATCTTGATTCTCTCCCTCTGTTGATGCAGCCTAGAACTGTGTTGGCTTTTTTGGCAGCTGCTGCCCACGGCTGGCTCCTATTTAAATGGTTCTCCACTAGGACTCCAAGATCCCTCTCACAGTTACTCCTATTGAGCCAGGTGCCACCTATACTGTCCCTGTGCATTTCGTTTCTCTTGCTGATTGATTGATTGATTGATTGTTGAGCTTTAACCCATCAGTGATAGACAAAGCTGCAAGGAGAACGCTTTGCAACCCAAGCTTTATTGCCAGAATTTAAGAATTTCAACTAGCAAAAAGGCAGCAGCTGATTCATCGACCATAGAAACAGCGATCACAAACTCCAGGAAGGCAGGTACAATTTGAAACAGAAAGCTTTATTAAAACAGCTTGAAAACCAAATGGTACTATTTTTTTTTCTTCTTTTTTTTCCCCTTATTACCTTAACAATATTTTTTTATTATTATTATTGTTATCATTATTATATTACAGTCTTCAGCTCCTGGCGTGAAGAGACTGAGAAATGAAAGAGAGAAAGAGAGAGAGAGAGAGAAAGAGAGAGAGAGACGGAAGGGGGGAAGAGGAGATCTGGAAAGCTAACAAGAAGTGAAAGTTTTCCAGAAGAAATTTTTGCATCCGGCTTTGCGCTCCCGAGGAGTCAGGCCCGGGTTCAGGTTGGCGGATCTCTCGAGTTCCAGCCGGACCTCATCTTGTTCGGCGCCGCGGGACACATCATCGGAACCCAGGGCCTCGTTATCCGGCTGGTTGGGTTCGGAGAGGAGCTCTGCCAGGAAATACTTCGCCAGTTCCTGGGAAGGCAAGAAAAAAGAGAGAACGTTAGAGGAAAGAAAAATAGCAGAATAAGAGAGTTGGGACGGGACCTTGGAGGTCATCTAGTGCCAGGGTTCTGACGGACGCCCTATTTAAATCATGAGCCTCGAGCCAAGCTTCAAAAGAAATACAGTTATTTATTAAGAGCAACATGTCTGCATATACCCAAGTGAAGCCAGCTTTGACCCCACGCAATTTATGGCCCAGCTATGACCCTTGTTTCCCCTATCTCCCCCCAGGGTGTGTCAGAAATCATATTCTCCACTTTCGTCCACCACACCCTCTGGGAAAGGTATGCGTGGAATATGCTTCTGGTTGCGGCTGCCATGCTGCTCCATCAGTTTCTCACACACACAAACACACAAACACACACACACATACTCCTGCTTATTGCAACCCAAACAGCAGGCCAGGCTTGGAGGCCTTCTAGTCCAGCCCCCTGCTCAAGCGAGAGACCCCGTACCATTCCAGGCAAACGGCTGCCCAGTCTCTTCTTTAAAACCTCCATTGATGGAGCACCCACAACTTCTGGTGGCAGGCTGTTCCACTGGCTAATTCTTCTAACTGCCAGGAAATTTCTCTTTCAGTTCTAGGTTACTTCTCTCCTCGGGTTAGGACCCACAACTGAGCCCTGAATTTCTGCATGTCGAGTGAATTTTGCCCCGTTGTACGACCTTTCTCGCCACCGTTGTTAAGTGAATCACTGCAGCTGTTTAGATAGTCATGTGGTTGTGAAGCGGATCTGAGCTTCCCCGTGGACTTTGCTTGTCAGAAGGGGATCATGTGACACACACCCCTTGGGCACTGTGACCGTCATAAATGTGAGTCAGTTGCCAAGCATCTGAATGTTGATCACGTGACCAGGGGGAAGCTGTAATGGTCATAAGTGTGAAAAATGGCCATAAGTTCCTTTTTTCATCTCACCCCAATCCTTCTTTTCTTTAAACTAGTCATGTCTTCTATACATCCATTCTTCACTCCGATGTCTGTCTTTCTTTTTTTCGGTCTTTCCTTTCCTTCCTTCTCCCTCCCTCTTTCTTTCTTTCTTTCTTTCTTTTTTCTTCCTTCCTTTCTTCTCCCTTCTTCCCTCTTTCTTTCTATCTTTCTTCTCTCTACCTTCTCCCTCCCTCTTTCTTTCTTTCTTTTTTCTTCCTTCCTTCCTTCTCCCTTCTTCCCTCTTTCTTTCTATCTTTCTTCTCTCTTCCTTCTCCCTCCCTCTTTCTTCCTTCCTTCCTTTCTTTCCTCCTCTTTCCCTCCTTCCTTCCTTCTCCCTTCTCCCTTCTTTCTTTCTATCTTTCTTTTTTCATTTCCTTCTCCCACTTCCTTCCTTCCTTTCTCTTTCCTTCCTTCCTTCTTCATCCCTCCCTCTTTCTTTCTTTCTTCTTCCTTCTTCCCTATTCTTCTCCCTCCCTCCCTCTTTCTTTCTTTCTTCCTTTCCTTCTCCCTCCCTCTTTCTTCTTTCTTCCTTTCCTTCTTTCCTTCCTTTCCTTCTCCCTCCCTCTTTCTTTCTTCCTCCCTCCCTCCTTCTTTCTTTCTTCCTTCTCCCTCCCTCCTTCCCTCCCTTTTTTTTCTTTCTTTCTTTCTTTCTTTCTTTCTACTTTCCTTCTTTCTTGTGCTTTGCAGAAATGTTGACCTTCTCTTCTCTGGGAAAACCCCTCAAATATTCTCTTCCCTAGACCAGCCAGGCCCAGTTCCTGCAACTGTTCTTCGTATGTTTTAGTCTCCAGCCCCCTCATCACCCTGGTTGCTCCTCTCTGCTCACTCTTTCTAGAGTCTCCACATCTTTTTATTATTGTGGCAATTAAAAATGGATGCAATATTCCAAGCCTGGCCTTATAAAGTGATGCTCCCACTTCCCATAATCTTGATTCTATCCTCCTGGATACCCAGAGATCAAATGAATTGTAATTGCTGAGCTGAGAAAAATGATCCCCTTGCCGTCTTGTTTAATTTCCCAGGGATTTAGCCCCCCACCCCATCCCCAATTCCCACCCACCCCCCACCCCCGGGTCTGACTCTGAGAACCTTCTGACCCCTAAGAAGGCCATCCTTATTTTGCAAGCATCCATTTAACAACCCTTCAAAGTTACACAGCCGTGGAAAAGTCAGTTCAGAACCCTTCCCCACCTCCTCATGGTAGAGTTTCCACGCTCACGTGGGATCAAAATTTGAAAACTTTTTGTATTGATGACAGTTGCAGAATTCCCGGGGGGGTCACATGATTATCGCTTGCAACCTCCCCAGCTGGTTTCTAACCTGGAAAATCCACAGAAAAGCTGGATTTGCTTAACAACGATGTGACTTAGTTAACGACTGCAGTGATTCACTTAGCAACCGGGGGGGGAGGTATTGTGGCATGTCGGCCGCCGGCCCCTCCAGCAGTCGAATCAGAGGAAGAGGAAGAGGTGTGGGAGTCAGGGACAGCATCAGGGGAACCTGGGAACTCCAAGGGGGAAGAGGGAATGGAGCTGGCAGAGAGAAAGAGAGAGAAAGAGAGAGAAAGAGAAGGAGAGATAGAGAGAGAGAGAGAGAGGTGGAGCCTGGGCCATCCGTCATCCCTCAGATGGAGAGTCAAGAGCCCCCAGGTCTGGAGGTGTCTGATGAGGAAGAGGAGGAACAGCTGGGTCCAGTGCTTGATGCTCGAATGAGCAGAAGACAGAGAGGAGAGGAGAACAGTGGAAATCTATGGGCCGGTCCTTGGGACGGAGGAACCAATGCTGCTAGGGAAGATCCACCTGAGCTCTGGGGATAAAAGGCAGAGGGACAAAGATGAATAGATGTGGCAGACAACTATTCATCTTACGGACGGACGGACTTCTGAGCCTGCGGTGAGAGAGAAACTTTTTGCCGAGGCTGCAAAGATTAAAGGAATCTTTGAGTTCATTTCAGAGGATTTGTTGTGATTGAGGAGCTGGGTCAGAACAATGAAATTCTGATCCCAATTGCTGCGATATCGAACACAATTGGCTGGGATCGTTCTGTGCATTTCACCCCGGATCATGGCTTTAGATTCGGTTGGATGTACAGAGTTGGAAAGGGACCTTGGAGGTCCTCTAGTCCAACCCCCCCCACACCTCCAGACAGGAAACCCGACGCCGTTTCTGATGAAGGCCAGTCTTGCCAAAGGAAAAGACAACATTGTGGGCAACAGGCTAATCTACGCAGAAAATAATATTTGGAAGGAACGGCTGCATTTACAGAAAATACTTAATTTCAGCTTGTGTCGTATATGGACCACGAAGCCGGTCAAAGGAACTGAATTCACCCACCCCTTAAATTATATACAGCCGAGGTGGCGCAGTGGTTAAATGCAGCACTGCAGGCTACTTCAGCTGACTGCAGTTCTGCAGTTCGGCTGTTCAAATCTCAGGGTTGACTCAGCCTTCCATCCTTCCGAGGTGGGTAAAATGAGGACCCGGATTGTTGTTGGGGGCGATATGCTGACTCTGTAAACCGCTTAGAGGGGGCTGAAAGCCCTATGAAGCGGTATATAAGTCTAACTGCTATTGCTATTGCTATTACAAGAAAGGCAATAAGATTTAGATGGGGAACCCAAATTTCTGTCACTAAGCGAGATGAGGAACTGCACCGCCCCGCCCCCCCCCCATTTCACGACCCTTTCTTGCCAAGCAAATCGCTGCCGTTGATTAAGGGAGTCACAGTGTCATTAAGTGAATCTGGTGCTTCCTCACAGACTTGCCTGGCCAGAAGGCTGCAAAAGGGGATCACGTCTCACACAAAGACACACACACATGGGGACTGTTGCAGCCGTCGTAGATACGAGAGAGTGGCCAAGCGTCTGAAATTTCGATCCGAGGACCCTGGGGTCGGCCATAAGTGTGAAAAATGGTCGCAAGTCCCTTTTGCCACTGCCTGTTGTAACTTCCAATGGTCGCTAAGCGAAGTGTCGTTTGGTGAGAGGAGGGGTACAAATTAAGATGCCCCAGGGGGTCTTTTACGGGATATCTATTGGAGGGGAGGGGTCTAAAAACTCAAAATAAAGCATCTGAAGCCCCTCCCATTTTTAAACATGGGTCCAATTTCACCGTCCCAACAATGAACATGCAATGAATATGCTATGAGAAGCCAGCCTCTTAAGCAGGTCAGCTCAGCCACGGACCTTGGTTCCTTGATAAAACAGCAGGCAGGAAACTGATTTTTATCGGAAAAAGAATTCTTCATGGCTATACAGCTAGTCCTTGACTTACGACTAGAATTGAGCCCATTTCCTTCGCTAGCTGAGACAGTGATTAAGGTCTCCTTTAATGACCTTCCTTCCCCCTGTTTTTAAGTGGGTCACTTTAGGGGTTAAGTTAGTCCCACAGTCATTAAGCGAATTCGACTACCCCTTTCACTTGGCTTGCCAGAAGGGCGCAAAAGCGGGGGGGGGGATCTCATGTCCCCCCACAGGGAGGTTGCAACCGTTGTAAGTACAAGTCAGTTGCCAGGGTGTCTGGAATGTCAATCAGGCGCTGCGAGGGTCGTAAGTGTGAAAAACAGTCATAAGCGCCATTGTAACTTCAAACGGTCAGGAAATTAACGGCTGTTAAATCGAGGACTGACTATACATTGCAAAATAATAAAAAGGACCAATTAAGGCTTTGATTCCAGGGTTAGATCCGTCACTTCCACAATGGTTCTGTGGGCAAGCCCAGAGGGGTCTCCAGGGAGGTCAAAAAAGGCAAGATGGCGGCTGCAACAATAGGTTTCCTTAAGCTTCGCCCGTTTGAATTTGAACGTAATTTTTTACACACTGGGTGGAATTCCAGTGACTCCATCCTAGCTGCCATCGTAACTTTTTTAATCATACCCTGAAGATGGAGGGAACCATCAGGCAGACAGACAGACAGACGAGGCCCTAAGGCTCTTCTTAGATTAAGGGGTGGTGGTGGGGAAACATGGTTCAAGGGCCTGAACACAGGTGGACTTCCAAGGCTGACTCCTGGATCGAACTGCTGGCTGCGGGCAGAATTAGCCTGAAATAATGCATTCTAACCACTGGACCACCAAAGGAGGGAGGGAGGGAAGGAAGGAAGGAGATGGAAATAAGAGGGAGGGAGGGAAGGAGGGAAGAGAAGAGTTGGGAATGAGAGGAAGGAAGGAGAAGGGAAGGAGGGAAGGAGGGAGGGAAGGAAGGAGATGGAAATGAGAGGGAGGGAGGGAAGGAGGGAAGAGAAGAGTTGGGAAGGAGAGGCAGGAAGGAGAAGGGAAGGAGGGAAGGAGGGAGGGAAGGAAGGAGATGGAAATGAGAGGGAGGGAGGGAAGGAGGGAAGAGAAGAGTTGGGAAGGAGAGGCAGGAAGGAGAGGGGAAGGAAGGAAGGAGATGGGAATGAGAAGAAGGAAGGAAGAAGGGAGGGAGGGAGATGGAAATGAGAGGGAGGGAGGGAAGGGGGAAAGAGAGGAGTTGGAAAGGAGAGGAAGGAAGGAGAGGGGAAGGAGGGAAGGAAGGAGATGGAAATGAGAGGGAGGGTGGGAAGGAGGGAAGAGAAGAGTTGGGAAGGAGAGGAAGGAAAGAGAGAGGAAGGAAGGAGATGGGAGTGAGAAGAAGGAAGGAAAGACAGACAGACAGAAGGAAGGAAGGAAATGGGAATGAGAAAAAGAGAGGGAGAGAACAAGGAAGGAGATGGGAATGAGAAGAAGGAAGGAAGGAAGGAGGGGGGAGGGGGAGGGATGGAGATGAAGATGGAAATGAGAGGGAGGGAGAGAAGGAGGGAAGAGAGGAGTTGGGAATGAGAGGAAGCAAGGAGAGGGGAAGGAGGGAAGGAAGGAAGGAGATGGGAATGAGAAGAAGGAAGGAAAGAAGGAGGGAGGGAGGGAAGGAAGGAAGAAAAGGAAGGAAGGAAAATAGCAACAGCACTTAGACTTATACGCCGCTTCACAGAGCTTCCCAGCCCTCTCTAAGCGGTTTACAGAGTCAGCATCTCTTGCCCCCAACAATCTGGGTCCTCATTTTACTGACCTCGGAAGGACAGAAGGACAAGTCAACCTTGAGTCGGTCAGGATCGAAGTTCCTGGCTGTGGGCAGAGTCAGACGCAAATTCAACCCCAAATTCTCACATTTACAACTGTGACAAGTTCCCACAGTTACAAGTTCAAAATCTGGGAGCCTTTTTGAGCGTGGTTTTAACACAACGCACATCGAACTGACCTGTTTTGCTCTTAACCCTGAACTGTAAACTAACCAGAGATTGCATTTGTATGGCAACTTGAGAAAGTTGGTTAAGGTAAACTCTCATCAAGCTTAATACGTCGGGCAATTGCAGCTAAACCTGGCTGGATGTGAAGGAATGTGGCTAACTCGGTTATCGGTGGTTACATTCACACAATTCCCTTATCCTGTTACTAAAGTCCCTTGTTTTTCCCAGGTTCACACAAAACAGTGAACTAGGAAAGCTAGAAACGAGCTGAATAATTCTGCACAATTTATTACGCTACAAGAATAAGAATATGAATCATCGTCGTCTTTTAACGAGTCGGGGCAACTGAGCCAGCAGAGTCTGTTAATGGCCAGATGCCTTTCCTGTTGCCAGGGTGGAGTTTTGTACAGAAGCCTAAGAATATTAATGGAAGATTAAAATTAAACAAGCCCACCATATTGTAAAAAAAAAACAAAAAAACACCATAGCTACTGGGTCTTTTACTAACTCAGATTAAGGAACAGATTGACCTCAATTTATGACCTCAATTTATGGAGCCTACCATCATGGTCGTAAATCGGGAGGGTCATAAAATACAGGGACAGTTGTAAAGTGACATTTTTGCAGCAGTCATTAAACAAATCAATGGTTTGCCCGGTTTTGCCAAAACTTGGAAGCATCAGTTTTTCCGCAAAACCATTGAAAAATACGATAAGTAACCCCGAGCTCCATCGTAACTTCCAATGGTCACTAAGCAATCCATCAAAAATGGAGGACTGCCTGCACTGGTAGTCCTCAAGTTATGACCACAATTGAGCCCCAAATCTATGTGGCTAAGGGAAACATTTGTTCAGGGAGTTTGCCCCGTTTGACTATTTTTCTTGCCACGGTTGTTAAGTGAATCATTGCCTTTATTAAATTAGTAACCTGGTTGTTAAGTGAATCCGGCTTCCCCGTTGATTTTGCTGGTTCAGAAGGTCGGCAAAGGGGATGACGTGACAAACCCCACCACCCCGGACACTACGACCGTCGTAAGTGTGAACCAACTGCCAAGCCTCTGAATTTTGACTAGATGAGCCTGGGGATGCTGTAACGGTCGTAAGTGTGAAAAACAGTCACGGGTCACTTTTCAAAGCGCCGTTGTCACTTTGAAAGGTCCTTACGTGAGCCGCTGTAAGTTGTGATGAAAAATCCAAGCAAGCAGAGGTAGAAAAAAGGGATTCGTGGGAAGACGAAAGATTGGTTTTTACATGCCGGGGATCCTCGACCCTTGACCAAAACCGAGCCCAACTTTTCCATCGCTAAGCGAGGCGGTTAAGTGCGTTTTATGAGGTTACGTCACTTTTTATCAGTGCCGTTGCAACTTTTGAATGGCCACTAAATGAACCGCTGTAAGCTGAAGACTCTCTACATCCACACAAGACCAGAATAACCATCTCCGTTCAAACCCAAAGCATTAAACCTGTGTGACACTTGTTTTTTTTTTAAATTGCCATTGTAAAATACAGCTTGGCTTGCTTACGAGAGCGTTCTGCCATTTTATTTCCCTCTCTGTCTGATTCGTTGAGCATATCCCCCTTTCTTTCCACCACCTGGCCATACCTCCAGATGTGCTGTCCTCTCCACCAAAACTCCCCACTCATGATGACACAGCTGTGTTTTTCCAACCTTGGTAACCTTACGTCGGGTGGATTTCAACTTCCAGAATTCTGGGAGTTGAAGTCCGCCCATCTTAAAGTTTCAAGTTTCAAGTTTATTAGAATTTGTATGCTGCCCACTCCCAAAGTTGCTAAATTGGGGGGTGGGTGGGAACCCTCTTAACGAATCACAGACTCTTCTCCATCTCCATGTTTCTTCTCACAAGAAAGATTTCCAAAGCAAAATTTTGTTCTTATTTCTGCAGAAGTGACGCCATTCCCCTTCTCCTTCGGAGTTCTTGCTCCTTCGTCTCGCTCCTCCATCCTTTCTATAACCACATTCAGGCAGCATCCTAAACTGGCCTGCCTTTCATTTCCGTAGCACGCCATCCAAATGTCGCTGCGTAGATTCTCTTGCAGCTCGATCTACCGTGAGCCCCTTTTCATATCCCGGCAGGTGTGCAAAACTCCACCTGCATTTTTTTTCCCCCCGACGCTACGTATCATATTTTAGATTTGTGTTGTGCTCTGTTGCTTCACTTCTTTGCTCCAAATGCATCCACCAAGGATGCGGAATTATTTTATAGTTCGGATAGCCCAGTTTTAATCTGACAATGGGCAGAAATATGGTGTCGCATTTCTACCAGTCTAAACTTCTATTCTTTCTCCCTCTGCCTCTTTTCAGAGATTAATCCATAAAAGGAAATAAATTGTTCTATGGGCACCTTCTCAAGGATCTTTTGCAGGTGGAGTCAATGCATAGTCCAAAATTTTATTTTATTGCAAGCGTTAGAGCAGTGTTTCTCAACCTTGGCGACTTTAAGTCCTGTGGACTTCAACTCCCAGAATCCCCCAGCCAGCACAGCTGTGCTGGCTGGGGGATTCTGGGAGTTGAAGTCCACAGGACTTAAAGTCGCCAAGGTTGAGAAACACTGCGTTAAAGATTCTGCGTTGGCGTGATGACGTTCTCAAATGCATTTTTGAGTTTTCCCTTGTTCTCTCTCTTTCTCTTTCTCTTGTACTCTCTCTCTCTCATTTCTCTCTCTCCCTCTCATTCTTTCTCTTTCTCTCTCTCTCTCATTTCTCTCTCTCCCTCTCATTCTTTCTCTTTCTCTCTCCCCCTCTCTCTAAGTTGCAATCTTGATTCAAGAGCGCGAGATGCTTTTGAAGCACCCCGGTGCCTGAGAATCAATGGGGACAAGTGAAGAGGACAGTTTTAACCCATAAAGAAATTAAATGATTATATCGCCACCTTCTCAATCATCTTGTTCAATGCGTATTCCAAAATTGGCGACACGATAGATTTCACCGCAAGCGTTAGAGCTTCTGCGTCGGCGTGATGACATTCTCAAATGCATTTTGGGGCTTTTTGTTTTTTTTTTAAATTTTTAAAAAAGATTTTATTGGTAAAAAGAAAATACAACATCCATACCTTGTAAAAAACAATACAACTACATTTCGAGATATTCCCATACTATCAAATCATTATAAACATCAAAGGTTAGGTATCTTATTCCTTCCCTCCCTCATTTCTTCTTTTCCATACCCTTTTCTTCCCTCCCCCCCTTACTTCCTTCTCCCCTGCCTTCCCTCCTTTCTTTTCTCCTTTCCTCCTTTCCTTCCCCCTCCTTTCCCTCCCTCGGTCCCCCCCTTCTTCTCACATACCTTCCCTCTTTCCCTTCCTCTTTCCCTCCTCCTTCCTTTTCTCTTAATCTCCCTCCTTTCCTCCCTCCTTCCTTCCTTCCTTTCAACTCTCCTTCTCTCTTTCTTTCCCTCCCTCTTTCCCTCTTTACTACCCTCTCCTCTTCCCTCCCTCCTTCCTCCCCCAGTTTCTTCTCTTTCTTCTCTCCTTCTTTCTTCCCACCTCCTTTCCCTTCTCTCCTTTGTCTTCCTCCTCTTTATCCTTCCCCCCTTCTTCTGCCTTTCCTGTTCCTCTCCTTTCTCCTCTCCATCCTGACTTCCGCATTTTGGGGTTTTTTCTTCTTTATATTCTTCATATTAATTGCTATCCTACCATTTACCCTTTTCACTATGGACGTAGGCTGGATTAAGCCCTTTTTTCTTGGCTGTCTGCTATAAACCACGATGCCTTTTCTAAGTCTTAAACCACTATTATCACATCAGCTTACATCTCGGGTTTATGAATGTTCTCTCATTTTGGAGTCTATGGAGTTTCTCCGTCGTCCTGGTTGCCCCCCCCCCCCATTTTTTTTCAAGAGGCAACTGGACTTTTCTTTGAAAATGTTTCGCTTCTCATCCAAGAAGCTTCTTCAGTGCTGGATGAGAGGCAAAACGTCTTCAATGAAAACCCCCCAAAAAATCCAGTTGCTTCTTGAAAAAAGCACCTTTGGGACATTGTATCATTGAACGTTTTCTAGAAAAATCCTGGACAACCAGTTTTCTGGTATAAGGGCTCCTGCCGTGGACAAGGGGTTGGACTAGAAGACCTTCAAGGTCCCTTTCCAGCCCTAGGATTCTTCTGCGGAATTGTCCTTTTGTCTTATTTTGGGCATTCTCCGAGGCAAGTGACTTGATGCCACCCCAAAACCCAGCCACTTCTCTCAACTTCTGACTCTAATGTTGGGAAGATTGAAGGCGCTAGCGTGTGTTGGTGCATTTTGGGGGGCGCGTGCACGTGTGAACATGGCCCCATCTATCAAGAAAACAGCCCGCGGTGTACTAGTGAGATCGGCAAGCCTGGCGATCCGAGTTTAATCTCGGTCTGTATGAGCGAAATCTTTTTCAGGACCCTGGACAGTTCCGCGCTTCCCAGTCGCGCCGCTTTTATTGAGAAAACATCTGTTTCTCTCTATCTTGTTTTTTTCTCTCTCTCCATCGTTCTCTCTTTCTTTCTCTTGTTCTAGTTCTTTCTTATTCTCTCTTTCTCTTGTTCTTATTCTCTCTTTCTCTTTCTCTTGTTCTTTCTCTTTCTCTCTCTCATTCTCTTTCTCTCGTTCTTTCTCTTTCTCTCTCTCTCTCCGTCTTTCTCTTATTCTCTCTCTTTCTCATTCTCTCTTTCTCTTGTTCCTTCTCTTTTCCCCTCTTGTTTTCTTTCTTTTGTTCTCTTTCTTTCTCTTTATTTCTGTCTCATTCTCTTTCTCTCGTTCTTTTTCTTTCTCTCCCTCCCTCTTTCTCTTATGCTCTCTCTTTCTCATTCTCTCTTTCTCTTGTTCCCTCTCTTTCCCCCTCTCGTTTTATTTCTTTTCCTCTTTCTCTCTCTTTCTCTTGTTCTCTTTCTTTCTCTTTCTCTGTCTCATTCTCTTTCTCTTGTTCCTTTGGTCTCGGTTTCTCACTCTCTCTTTCTCTCTTTCTCTTATTCTCTCTCTTTCCCTTGTTTCCCTTGTTCTCTCTCTCTTCCTCTTGTTCTCTCTCTCTCTCTCTCTTGTTTTCTCTTTGTCTTATTCTAGCTCGTTCTCTCTCTCTCTTTGTCTTGTTCTCTCTTTCTCTCTCTTTCTCTCTCTCTAAGTTGCCATCGATTCAAGGGTGTGAGATACTTTTGAAGCACCCTGGTGACTGAGAGTATGTGTATATATTCTCTCTCTCTCTCTCTCTCTCTCTCTCCATCCATCCATCCATCCATCCATCCATCCATCCATCCATCTATAATATTCCTCCTACCATGCCAGGGGGGCACCTAGCAGCTCAGTAAAGCCTCCAGGTTCAGCAACAGTTTATCCCTGAACGTTTCCCAACGGAAACCAGTCAAGTCCGAGGAAGAGTCCTCTCTTTTACTGCGCTGCTCACTTCCTCACCTGGGGGTCTTTGGGTGGTCAAGACCGTTGGGCTACCCTAGTCTAAGCATTTTCATGTCCTTCCTCCCCAAGAGTTGGGACCGGATCCTCCATGGGCAAGAAAAGTCTACCTTAGTGAGTTAACAAAGCAGGATTCCTGTCGGATCCAGCCTCCCGGGGTTCTTGAGACCGGGCGGGGCAGACGGCGCGCTCTGCACTCGCTCAGGGGTCCCCTGGGCTCTCACCCTTTCGTGCCATCCCCACCCTAGCCCGCCTCGTACAGCGGGATCTTTTTACCTGCTTCCCCGCGGCTGCGGCCAGGGATTTCTGCAGGAACTGCCGGAGCCTGGGGTCGGAGGGCGCAGCTGCCACGGTGCTCCACGCCACGGAGACGGATACGAGCAGCGCCAGGGCGCAGTGGAGGCGGCAAGGAAACATAGCGGCGAAGCTCCGAGGAGGCGCGGTTGGATGCCTTCAGTGCTCCGGTGCCAACCTTGGCTTCTGGGATATCCACCGGCGCCCCCACTTTATAAAGCCCACTGCTGACGTCAAGGCAGGGGCGCGACCCCCTCCCCTCCCCTTCCCCGCTCTCCCAAAAGCGCCCGGCGTTTTGATGGCCCATTAAGCGCGCAGATCCATCAAGTTAAGGCGGAGAGCTGGCGTGGGGAGGGGGAAGGGCAGGGGGCGAGGGGGCGAGGGGCAGACCCCACGGGGACGCGTTTGTGGCATCACCACGCCCTCTCCCCCCCAGAACGGGCTCTTTGCTTTCCTTCCACCACCACCCCTCTCCCCAAAATGCGCTTCCTCCCGCAAATGCTATGGGGGGGGGGGAGATGATTTCGTGATTTCCACAAAATCGATTTTTACGGGGAGCGGGGGAGGGAGGGCTATTGCTCTGTTGGACCCGTCGTAAATATGGTTTATGTGGGGCGGGGGAATTGGAGGAGAATCTCTCTCCAGATCCTGGAGAAAGGGAAGCAGAGAGAATTCGGGCTATTTCTAAAGCTGCGAGGCCGAGTTCAGACGACACGTTGAACTGGGTCAGAGAGAGAGAAAGAGAGAGAGAGACAGAGAGAGAGAGAGAGAGAGACAGAGAGAGACAGAGAGAGACAGAGAGACAGAGAGACAGAGACAGAGAGACAGAGAGAGACAGAGAGAAATATAAGCGGGCTAGATTGCGCGGGATCCTAAACTAACAGCCACAGGGCCCCAAGTCGGGGGGAATAAGCAAAGGGAAAGATTCAGGGATCCTAGCAGTGGCGCAGCGTGGGGATGCCCTCGCTAGACCTTTAAAGAGCCGGGTTGAGCCCGCGTGGGGTCGTGGGAACACAGTCACTGTGGAGACGAGCCAGGGCTGGAACCGGAGTCCGGTGATTGATTCGGATCCCAATAAAGATTACTTCGAGAGCTAGAAAATCAGTTGCGCCAGGCGCGCAGAATTCCGGGGACTAGAGGATGGGATATTCCGGGAAGCTGGGCTGGGAACACGAGGGATTTGGGTTCACGGCAACTCCGTGGATCCCCCCGAAGGGGGAAGGATTCTCTCCGGTTTTTTGTAGATTCGGATCGGAGAATTAAGTGATCTCAGAAAGCTAAACCAGATCGGATCCGACTAGTCTTGGAAAGGGGACCACTAAAAAATTGAAAAAATAAAGAAAAATAGAATTCCATGGAATCCATAAAGCTAAACTGACAGAAAAAAAACCCTTATAAAGCTACACTGATAAATAAATATAGATAACCACGGAAGGTTGAAACGGCAAGGCATTTTTTTTCCAAAGAAAACCACAAGGTGTGATCCTAAACTCATCCGGAATGGAGCTTGACTTAGTGGCTGGCATCTGGTTTCCTGCTTTGAGCAGGGGGTTGGACTAGAAGACCTCCAAGGTCCCTTCCAGCTCTGTTATTCTGTTATTCTTGTTCGGTTTTTGTCGATCTAGAATAAAGCTAAGCTGGCCACTACTGGGAAGCTGGTCCTTTTTGATACACGGTCCATGTAGGTTAGTAAAATTATTATTATTCGCGGAACGGGGACCACGAGGAGATCCCCAAGGCTAGGAAAGGGAATCAAATGCCTTTTCTCAGCTGGGAAGCGCTGGAAATCTTCAAGCGGATTCAGCCGACGTTGATTTAACCATTCCGATGCCTGCGTTTGAGTGGCTTGGTTGGGGCAGGAGGGAGGATAAAATCCGCCTTCACACGTTACGCTAAACCATGCGGGCGCGTTTCTTCAGCCTAGTGCCCGTAAGTAGAGTAAGCTCGGAGTTGGTAACATAGGATTCATGGCTTTTCCAGGTTCAGGATTATTCCATAAACCACGGTTTAATCCCGAGGAATCCCGAGTGGGTGGGTTTATATTCTGCTTGGCACAGAGACAAAACAGAGAAAGGGCAGATAAGATTTCTCGGGAGGAAATGCATTCGGCGAGGGGGTCTTTCGGCTAAATTAAACCGCCCGGCTGAGTAGCACAAAGAAGGGCGGCCGTTTTAAGCGGATTCCCAAAGGATCCCGGCGGTTTTGGAATCTGTCTGGGAGAGCGAGCGAACAGATCTGCAGTTCGCGGGGCGACCAATAGAGGGCAGTTACTCCCTGCTCCCTAGCGGCCGGCACAGCTCCTGCAGGCAGAAGGAAGGAAGGAAGGAAGGAAGGAAGGGAAGGAAGGAAGGAAGGAAGGAAGGAAGGAAGGAAGGAAGGAAGGAAGGAAGGAAGGAAGGAAGGAAGGAAGGAAGGAAGGAGATGGGAAGGAGAAGAATGGAAGAATAGAGGCGGGAGAAGGAAGGAAGGAAGGAAGGAAGGAAGGAAGGAAGGAAGGAAGGAAGGAAGGAAGGAAGGAAGGAAGGAAGGAAGGAAGGAAGGAAGGAAGGAAGGAAGGAAGGAAGGAAGTTGGAATGAGAAGAATGGAAGAAGGGAGGGAGGAAATTGGAATGATAAGATTGGAAGGAGGATGGGAGGGAGGGAGGGAAAGAAGGAAGTGGGAATGAGAAGAAGGGAAGAGGGAGGGAGGGAGGAAGGAAATTGGAATGAGAAAGAATGGAAAGAAGGAAGGAGATGGGAAGGAGAAGAATGGAAGAATAGAGGCGGGAGAAGGAAGGAAGGAAGTGGGAATGAGAAGAATGGAAGAAGGGAGGGAGGGAGAAAATTGGAATGATAAGAATGGAAGGAGGACCGGAGGGAGGGAATGAGGAAGGAAAGAAGGAAGTGGGAATGAGAAGGGGAGGGAGGGAGGAAAGAAGGAAATTGGAATGAGAAGAATGGAAAGAAGGAAGGAGATGGAAAGGAGAAGAATGGAAGAATAGAGGCGGGAGAAGGAAGGAAGAAGGAAGGAAGTGGGAATGAGAAGAATGGAAGAAGGGAGGGAGGAAATTGGAATGAGAAGAATGGAAGGAGGACAGGAGGGAGGGAATGAGGAAGGAAAGAAGGAAGTGGGAATGAGAAGAAGGGAAGAGGGAGGGAGGGAGGAAGGAAATTGGAATGAGAAGAATGGAAAGAAGGAAGGAGATGGGAGGAGAAGAATGGAAGAATAGAGGCGGGAGAGAAGAAGAAGGAAGTGGGAATGAGAAGAATGGAAGAAGGGAGGGAGGAGAAAATTGGAATGATAAGAAGGAAGGAGGACCGGAGGGAGGGAATGAGGAAGGAAAGAAGGAAGTGGGAATGAGAAGGGGAGGGAGGGAGGAAAGAAGGAAATTGGAATGAGAAGAATGGAAAGAAGGAAGGAGATGGAAAGGAGAAGAATGGAAGAATAGAGGCGGGAGAAGGAAGGAAGAAGGAAGGAAGTGGGAATGAGAAGAATGGAAGAAGGGAGGGAGGAAATTGGAATGAGAAGAATGGAAGGAGGACAGGAGGGAGGGAATGAGGAAGGAAAGAAGGAAGTGGGAATGAGAGAAGGGAAGGAGGGAGGGAGGAAAGAAGAAATTGGAATGAGAAGAATGGAAAGAAGGAAGGAGATGGGAAGGAGAAGAATGGAAGAATAGAGGCGGGAGAAGGAAGGAAGAAGGAAGGAGGGAGAATGAGAAGAATGGAAGAAGGGAGGGAGGGAGGAAATTGGAATGATAAGAATGGAAGGAGGACGGGAGGGAGGGAGGGAGGAAGGAAGGAAAGAAGGAAGTGGGAATGAGAAGAAGGGAAGGAGATGGGAAGGAGAAGAATGGAAGGATAGAGGAAGGAGAAGGAAGGAAGTGGGAAGGAGAAGAATGGAGGAAGGAAGGAAAGTGGAAGGAGAATAATGGAAGGAGGGAGGGAGGGAGGAAGGAAAGTGGAATAAGAAGAATGAAAGGAGAAGGGAGGAAGGGAGGGAGGAAAATATTTCCCTAGCTTGCCATATAGATGGTGTATGATGCTGCTGCTGTAGAATTAATTGGATCCCTAATTTCATTCATTCTATTTTTAATATTGGTTAATGCCTAACTATCTTTAGGATAACTGTCAATTGCAGAATTTTCTCAGCAGACTAGCGAAGGAATTTCCCGGGCCGTCTTCCAAGACACGGGTGTCAAACTCACGGGCCAAGCGCCAGATGTGTCACGTGCTGGCCACGCCCACCCCCATTTTAGCGAAGAGGGGGGAAAGTCGTGATATGTGACATGATGGCACAAGTGTTCCAAGATGACTAGGGGATCTCCTGGTGGCCTCCCATCCTAGACCTTAGCACAGTGTTTCTCAACCTTGGTGACGTTAAGTCCTGTGGACTTCAACTCCCAGAATCTCCCAGCCAGCTATGCTGGCTGGGGGATTCTGGGAGTTGAAGTCCACAGGACTTAAAGTCGCCAAGGTTGAGAAACACTCCCTTAGCAGATTTTCATGATTGGGGCAGGTGGTAAATCAGCCCCCACAACAACAAAAAAACACAACAAAACCAACTTCTTTGTGGAAGGACACAACTCGCAGCAACCTCTCTGCATGGCTTGTAAAGATTGAAACCATCACAACAATATTAAGGCAATATAGTTTTATTCAACTTACAAGGTAGCCAATGGGAAACACTTATGAGCTGGAATCACAGTTTCCATTGCTAAGCAAGGAGGTCGTTAAATGATTTTACCATCTTTTTTCCCCCACGGTTGTTAAGCGAATCATCATTGCAATGAAGTGAAATCAGCCAGTTGTTAAGGGAATCCAGCTTCCTTGAATCGACTAGGGAATTCTGGGAGTTGAAGTCATCTTAAAGTGTCCCAAGTTGAGAAACTTGGATTGAAGCTGTCCGATAATTAAAAGCTTTCTCCACACATTTTTTCCTCCCTAAATCTTTGCCTTTGAAAGCTTTTTAGGGGCCCGGGAAGACAAGAGACAGAAACAGATCTCATTTCTGCGTGCAACGATTTAGAAATCATTCAGGCAATTGATCTGAAAGCCCATTTATTCCGATTCACCAATTCAGTGGTTCAATTGGTTAAATCACACATTTCCCCCCCACCCTCATTTCTCCGATGCTTCTCAGTACTTCCACATTGATTTTCCTTTTTGTTCCCCTCTATTCCTTCATCGTCATCTGACCAGCCGGTTTCATTTATTGATGGAAGAATTTTGGGTCGATAACCATTCGGTGCCCTTCACCCGTAGGCCAATGTTTCGCTTAAGGTTTATTCAAGTTTGCATCCTTCGCTTAAAATAGGGAAGTTGGGCAGTTGAAGGACCAGCACGCCCACTTAAATGTAGGATCAATTGGGACACTTTGGCTGTAAGTGGGGGAAAAAAGAAAAATCTATATGTCCCAGGATAAGGATGTTGAGACTCTAAAAAAGAGTGCAGAGAAGAGCAAGAAAGAGGATTAGGGGACTGGAGACTAAAACATATGAAGAACGGTTGCAGGAACTGGGGATGTCTAGTTTGATGAAAAGAAGGACTAGGGAGACAGGATAGCAGCCTTCCAATATCTCAGGGGTTGCCACAAAGAAGAGGGAGTCAAACTATTCTCCAAGGCACCTGAGGGTAGAACAAGAAGCTATAGGTGGAAACTAATCCAGGAGTGAAGCAACTTAGAACTGAGGAGAAATTTCCTGACAGTTAGAACAATTAATCAGTGGAACTACTTGCCTCCAGAAGTTGTGAATGCCCCAACACTGGAAGTCTTTAAGAAGATGCTGGATAGCCATTTATCTGAAGTGGTGTAGAGTTTCCTGCATAAGCAGGGGGTTGGACTAGAAGACCTCCAAGGTCCCTTCCAACTCTGTTTATTCTATTCTGTTCTGTTCTATTCTATTTTCTATTCTATTTTCCATTCGATATTCTATTCTTCTTATCTGTTGTATTTTCTATTCCACTCCACTCTAATCTATATTCTATTCTATTATATTCTATATTCTATATTCTATATTCTACTCTACCCTATATTCTATTCTATATTCTATTCTATTGCTTTAATTCTATTCTACTCTACTCTATATTCTATTCTATATTCTATTCTATATTCTATTCTATTGCTTTAATTCAATTCTATTCTACTCTACTCTATATTCTATTCTATATTCTATTCTATTGCTTTAATTCTATTCTACTCTATATTCTATTCTATATTCTATTGCTTTAATTCTACTCTACTCTATATTCTATTCTATTCTATATTCTATTCTATTCTATATTCTATTCTATACTGTTCTATTCTATTCTATATTCTATTGCTTTAATTCTATTCTACTCTACTCTATATTCTATATTCTATTCTATTGCTTTAATTCTATTCTACTCTATATTCTATTCTATATTCTATTTTATTGCTTTAATTCTATTCTACTCTATTCTACTCTATATTCTATTCTATTCTATATTCTATTCTATTGCTTTAATTCTATTCTACTCTATTCTACTCTATATTCTATTTTATTTATATTCTATTCTACTCTATTCTCTATATTCTATTGCTTTAATTCTATTCTACTCTATTCTCTATATTCTATTCTACTCTATATTCTATTCTATTCTATAACGTTGCAAGATCCGATCTGGGTTGGTCCCAGGGACCAGAGGTTTCTTTCCAGCTTTCGAACATGCTGGAGCCCGTCCTCAGGAAATCTCTCTCTGTGTGCTTTGGAGTGTTCTGTGGGGGGGGGGGTATTTATGTGGTGCCCAGTTTTCTATGGCTTTTTTAGTTGTGGGTAGGAATATTGGTGGCTAGTTCGCTTTTGCTGTGAGCCAAACACCGATGCTTAATTTCTGTGTGGATATTTTGTGGGCACGCAAGACCCACGATTTGCAATTTATGACAAATGGATGATGGCAGGATCAGGAATTGAAAAGAGAGAGGGGAAAAAAACTGGTTGATTCTTCTCACTGTCGGGCAATTCCTCGGTAGTTCCAGATTGCTTCCCCTCCTTGGTTAGTTTCCACCCATTGCTACTTGCCCTGCCTTCGGGTGCTTTGTGAGAATAGCTTGACTGCCTCTTCTTTGGGGCAGCCCCTTCAGTGAAAAGGGTCAACTCCACGCAGGGAACAGAAGCTCCAAAGCCAGAGATTGGAAGTGGAAAGGGAAACATTCCAAACGCATTTGCAAAGCGTTCTTTCCTTGAAAAATTCTGCACGGCCCGTCAAAGGCACTTGCCAATCTTCTTTTGCAGATAAAATCTTGGTTGCCCTTCCGACTGTCAGCCACACACCTACAACAGCCTCCCAGCCAAACAGTTGGTCTCTGGTGCCAACGTCTCGCCTGGCATAGATGCCCCCAGTTTAAAGAATGAAAACGCATCTTTGCCCAGGAATAATAATTCAATATTTGCCAGAGGAACAAAACACAATGGCTCCATCTTGTGGCCAGAAATAAAATTAATTTTTCTCCCTAATACATAGAGCAGGTAACCTTGGCTGTCTTCAGACAGAATAGAGCTGGAAGGGACCTTGGAGGTCTTCTAGTCCAACCCCCTGCTCAAGTAGGAGACCCTAAACCATTTCAGAAAAGTCTAGTCTCTTCTTAAAAACCTCGTGATGAAGCACCCATGATTTCTTGTGGCAAGTAGTTCCACTGATTAATCGTTCTAACTATCAGGAAATTTCTCCTCAGTTCTAAGTTGCTTCTCTCCTTGATTAGTTTCCACCCATTGCTTCTTGTCTTGCCCTCAGATGCTTTGGAGTGTAGCTTGATTCCCTCTTCTTTCGGGCAGCCCCTCAACTACTGGAATCCTGCTGTCATGTCACCCCTAATGCTGAGAGCCGAGGTGGCGCAGTGGTTAAATGCAGCACTGCAGGCTACTTCAGCTGACTGCAGTTCTGCAGTTCGGCTGTTCAAATCTCACCGGCTCAAGGTTGACTCAGCCTTCCATCCTTCCGAGGTGGGTAAAATGAGGACCCGGATTGTTGTTGGGGGCGATATGCTGACTCTGTAAACCGCTTAGAGAGGGCTGAAAGCCCTATGAAGCAGTATATAAGTCTAACTGCTATTGCTATTCCTTCCTTCTCCCTCTATCCCTCCCTCCATCCTTTTCCTTCCTCCCTCCCTTCCTTCCCTCCTTCCTTCCTTCTCCCCTATCCCTCCCTCCATCCTTTTCCTTCCTTCCTTCTCCCTCTATCTCTCTCTCCATCCTTTTCCTTCCTTCCTTCCTTCCTTCCTTCCTTCCTTCCTTCCTTCAAGGTTGACTCAGCCTTCCATCCTTCCGAGGTGGGTAAAATGAGGACCCGGATTGTTGTTGGGGGCGATATGCTGACTCTGTAAACTGCTTAGAGAGGGCTGAAAGCCCCACAAAGCAGTATATAAGTCTAATTGCTATTGCTATTGCTATTCTTTTCTTTGGACTGGCCAAACCCAAATCCTGCAACCGTTCTTTGTATGTTTCAGTCTCCAGGCCTTTGATCATCTTAGCTGCTCTTCTCCACACTTTTTCCCAAGTTTTAACAACTTTTTGGAATGTGGGATCAAAACTGGATGCAGTATTCCAGGTGTGGCCATACTAAGGATTTACAAAGCAGTTTTTGAGGACATCATAATTCATGGAATTCATACTTGGAATATATTTCTATGGAACAAGTATGGTAGCATTCAGACAGTGTTTATAGGCTTCCAAATTTACAAGTTTGGATCTACGATATATACCCTATGTTTTTTTTTTATTCTAAGCAGTTTGCTGTTTCCCGTTAGAGTTAAGCAGTTGTGCAGTAAAGCACATGGTTACTGTCCTCTTTGTTTGCTCTGTGGTGCTATATATAAATGGAATTTCTAACAATATATTTCACTGTTGCTGTAACTATGAATGGCCACTAAATGAATGATTGGAGACTCCCTCTATGTGGTTGCTAAGGGTCGCCAGATTATTGATTTAGAATTAAATTTATTTAATTATAATTTATTTATAAATCAAAATATATTTCAACTTCTACCCTTAAAACGACGCTATAGGGCATTGCGTACCAAGATTAGACACAAGGACAGTTTTCCCCCCATGCCATCCCTCTGCTAAACTAATTCCCACAACACTGTCAAACTATTTAGTAAGGCTGTATTAATATTCTTCTTCTCGTGTTCCTTATCATCTATTTTCTTTTCTACTTATGACTATAGCCAGTGACGTGCGGTGAGGTTTATGGCTGGTGAGGCACTGACACAGCGGTGGGTTTCAATTTTTTTTTAGACTTGTGGACTTCAACTCCCAGAATTCCACATCCAGGCATGCTCAGTTCCGATTTAAAGCGACAGCATTTGTTTTTCTCCTTTGCGAAAAAGTTTCCTTCATTCTTTTTCTTCTCCCTCCCCCTCCGTCAGGGATAACGACGTGCCTCACCTACATCAGGAATTTTTAGGCTTTTAAACCTTGCTTAACTCTGCTCCAGTGATCATAAAACGCCTAAAGTCAGAGTAGATGAGGCATGTCGTTCTCCTGCCTCCCCCTGTAGAGGGCGCTTTTTTAGAGGCTTTTTTAAACAGTTAAAGAGAGTCATCCACGGTGACTCTGGGAGCAACTAGCTCAGCCTGACCTCAGCTCTTGCCTTTTTCCTTTTACATTTTTTTTCTTTTCATGATGACAGTGGTGAGGCTCTGCCTCCCCTGTCTCCCCTTTGTTGCTTGTATGTTTATGATTTGTGTTTTATTTTGTTTCTTAGTATGATTTTCATTGATTCTATCATTAACTGTTGTATCTTATGATTTATGACGAACATATTTTTATGATGACTCTCATCGTGATTTATCACTTATAGCTTTTATGTACAATGAGAACTTATGCACCGAAGACAAATTCCTTGTGTGTCCAATCACATTTGGCCAACAAAGAATCCTAATTCTAATTCTAATTCTATTCTATTCTATTTATTAAGAAGGCTTATGTGGCTTCCACTTCACTCTCAATGAATCTGGTTGGCCTACAAACAATAAATTGATTACTTTTCAATTATTTAATCAATTCATTTGCTCTGCCCATACCAACACTGTTGTCATATAACTCCTTGTGTAGGTGTGGTGGTCACCCATGGCCCAGTGCATAACAGGGCATGCGCAGCCACGCTGAACCACATAGGAAAAAACAAACTCCTAAAGAACAGAACATCCTGATAGTACTCCATAACATCCTGATAGTACAACATAACATCCTGATAGTTCACTCTAGATGTGCCTTACCCAACGACGCCCAGGATTTGACCATATATAGACAGAACTTCCCTGAGCAGTAGATTAGCAATTGTACTTTGACAGGCTGTCTTAAATCACATGCTGATTGCTCCTCCTGCCTTTGTCCTGTCTCAATAAAAGGGGCTCCCAGACCCCAATCTGGGTCGCCTCATCCCGAGAAAGCTCGTGTCCGTGTCTTTTCTCAACATTGGCCTCATGGGCGAACCACGGGTACATCACACAACACCTCCTTCGAAATCTAAAATTAAGATGTATAAATCTATAGATTAAAAATCTATGATTTTTTTTAAAAAAATTATCTGTATCTGAAGATAGATCAGAACCAGTCCAGTGTTGTGACTCAGCAGAGGTTTGCTGTGAGTTGAGTCGGGATGCAAGATTAACAATGCAGCTGGGGCTCGTTAGTGTCGTCTTCTGGAGATAAAAGGATGGATGGTGCCACACCCTGGTTGCAGGAGTCAACGTTCATCGTTCATCGGTCGTGGTTTGTTTGTGAGAGGCACTTGGATAAGTGATTTGCTTTCTGTAACCCTGATTCAAAGAGACACTTGGAGAAGTGATTTGCTTTCTTTCTGAACACCTGGTTCTGCCGTAAGAGATCTTCGTTTTTGCATTCTGTTATCTTCTTGCCAGAGACTTTATTTATGTTTATTTTGGGGCTCGCAGCCAGCGTGAGCCGAGGCTGATAAAGTTATTTCCTTTTAAGCCTGTCTGCCTGTTGTCTTTGAACGAGCGAAGGAGGGGGGGGACAGAACAGTCCAGTATCTAGCTAAACAAGTGGTGGGATTCAAATAATTTAACAACCGGTTCTCTGCCCAGGGGTGGGACAGCACTCAGCCTCCTGCAGCACTCTGCCAGTCAAAATGGGGCATGGGGGGGAGGCTGTGCAATGCTCCTCCCCCCCCCATGCCCCATTTTGGGACTGGAAGATCTCCTGCATCACCCTGAAAGCCAAAACGGGGCGGAGGGGGGACTCCTGGGAAGGGAGGGGCGGGGTGGGCGTGGCCAGCCATAGGTGGGATTAACCAGTTCTCCAAAATGGGCAAAAAGCTAACAATCCTTTCGCCTGAACTGCTGCGAACCGGCTGAAACCCACCTCTGAGCTAAACCTGTTTTAAGGTCCACCTTTTTTCTACAGCTGCAGCAGATAACATGAAATGTCGATGAAATTCCATTTTTTTCCCCACTGTGTTTTATTTCCACAGCATCCATTCCTGCAATGGCCTATAAGGACACATATTGAAGAAATTAGACGTGAAAGCTGACACTTTGGTGGCTCCATCAAACTTTTGACAAATGGGGTGGTAATTTCTCATTCATTGTTTCTGCAGCAATGAAAAAAGAAATGTTTTTACTCCATTTGGCCGCTAGAGGGCAGCCTTGGCCAAGCAATCATTCAAAAGCATTCTTAAAGCAATGTTTCCAGCTATTTTAAGATAGGCGGACTTCAACTCCCAGAATCCCCCAGCCAGCACATTCTGGGAATTGAAGCCCACCCATCTTCAAGTGGCTGAGATGATGAAGAAAGCTTGGTGTAGGACCTGGCGTAATCGCTGGCTGGGATGTTGAAATCCACCCGTCTTCAAGCTGCCAAATGTTTCAAACTTCAGGCAAGCTTCTCACCTCAACTCACTTAAGAGAGAAAGCGGATTGGACACTGCCCTGCCTTCCTTTCGCTGCTCTGAAATAGTTTATCTTGACACGTCATCCTCATCCTGGTTGGCTTGAGGACTAGGAACATGGATGCAGCAAGCGGAGGAGATCAAGGAACACCATGGAGAATAGAATAGACTCGGTTGTCGTCGTAAGTTGAGGAATACCCATAATAAAAAGCAGGAAATGGATATAGAATAGAATAGAACAGAACAGAACAGAATAGAATAGAACAGAGCAGAACATGGAATGTAATAGAATGGAATATGGAATGGAATGGAATGGAATGGAATAGAATAGATATTGGAATATAGAATGGAATGGAATAGGAATAAGAATAGGAATAGGGTAGAATAGAAATAGAAATAGAAATAGAAATAGAAATAGAAATAGAAATAGAAATAGAATAGAATAGAATAGAATAGAATAGAATAGAACAGAACAGAATATGGAATGGAACAGGATAGAATTAGAATTGAATTGAATTGAATTGAATAGATATTGGAATATAGAATGGAATGGAATGGGAATAGGAATAGGAATAGGGTAGAATAGAAATAGAAATAGAACAGAACAGAATAGAATATAGAATGGAATAGGAATAGGGTAGAATAGAATTAGAATAGAATAGAATAGAATAGAATAGAATAGAATAGAATAGAATAGAATAGAATAGAATAGAATAGAATAGAATAGAATAGAATAACAGAGTTGGAAGGGACCTTGGAGGTCTTCTAGTCCAACCCCCTTCCTAGAAAGGAAATCCCACACCACTTCACACAAATGATTATCCAACATCTTCTTAAAGACTTCCAGTGTTGGAGCATTCACAACTTCTGGAGGCAACTTCTGTTCCACTGATTAATTGTTCTAACTTTCAGGAAATTCCTCCTCAGTTCTAAGTTGCTTCTCTCCTTGATTAGTTTCCACCCATTGCTTCTTGTCCTGCCCTCAGGTGCCTTGGAGAATAGATTGACCCCTTCCTCTCTGTGGCAGCCCCTGAGATATTGGAAGATGCTATCATGTCTCCCCTGGTCCTTCTTTTCATTCAACTAGACATACCCAGTTCCTGTAACCATTCTTCATATGTTTCAGCCTCCAGTCCCCTAATCCTCTTTGTTGCTCTTCTCTGCACTCTTTCCAGAGTCTCCACATCTTTTCTACATCGTGGCGACCAAAACTGAATGCAAATATTCCAAGTGTGGCCTTTCCAAGGCCTTATAAAGTGGTATTAACCCTTCACGTGATCTTGATTCTCTCCCTCTGTTGATGCAGCCTAGGAGAGATACAACATAAAAGATAGGAGAAGGAAGGGGGGGATGAATCCTGTGTGCTCGCTGACCTTGGTTGTTTTCTTGCAGACGTTTTATGACCCAACTATGTAACACCATCAGTGCTATAAGGGAGAGGGGAGTGTGGAGAGCAGCAGGAGGAGGAAATGTAGGACTTCCTCTGATCCAGGGGTCGTGTTTTGGTGACACACAAAACTCCATGCATTTGGCAAAGGCATCTCCTAAAAATTGCTGCGAGATGAGAGGTGCTGAAAAGAAACCGGCGGGATTTCGCTGGCTGCTCTCACACAGTCTTCCAGATGTGTTCCAACCCCCGAGCCCAGCGTGCCCAGCCACACTGGCTGAAGGCCTCCCCACCATCTGGAAGTCACAGAGCTGAAGACAGCGGAGCTGTGTTGTTACCCTCCCACAAACCGCCGGGTTCTCTGCGGGAGGAAAGATAGCACTGTTCTCAGCGCATACTTGGAAGGTTGCACAAACGTTGGCCCGGAGAATGGAAACGCTTGTGTGAGGCAATGTTCTTGCGGAGTCCCTTCAAGAGGGGAGTGGCCTCCAGGCCTCCCAACTTATCCAAGCTTATCCAGACCCCTTTGAACCTCGAGCCTTATCTTCGTGTGGTCTACAGATGAGCTAAGCATCTTCTGGCGAACATGTGGAAGATTAACAGTAGGAAAACCAGGATGATGAGGGGACTGGAGGTTCAAAAATACGAAGAACGGTTGCAGGAACTGGGCCTGGCTAGTCTAGGGAAGAGAAGGACCAGGGGAGACAGGAGAGCATCTTCCAATATTTGAGGGGCTGCCACAGAGAGGAGGGGGTCAAGCTATTCTCCAAAGCACAAGAAAGAAGAGAGAGAGAAAGGATGGAAGGAAGGAAGGAAGGAAGGAAGAAAGAAAGAAAGAAAGAAAGAAAGAAAGAAAGAAAGAAAGAAAGAAAGAAAGAAAGAAAGAAAGAGAAAGAAAGAAAGAAGGAAAGAAGGAAAGGAAGACAGAAGAAAGGAAGGAAGGAAAAAATAAAAAAAAATAAAAGAGAGAGACATGCCTAGCCTAGGGAAGAGAAGGACCAGGGGAGACAGGAGAGCATCTTCCAATATTTGAGGGGCTGCCCCAGAGAGGAGGGGGTCAAGCTAGTCTCCAAAATATAAGAAAGAAAGAAAGAGAGAGAGAGAGAGAGAGAGAGAGAGAGAGAGAGAGAGAGAGAAAGAAAGAAAGAAAGAGAGAGAGAAAGAAAGAAAGTGGAAGGGAGGGAGGGATGGAAGGAAGGAAGGAAAGGAGGACAGAGGAAAATCAGACAAGTGAAGAGAAGGATCAGGGGAGACATGATAGTAGTGTTCTAATATTTGGGGGGCTGCCCAGAGAGGAGGGGGTCAAACTGTTTTCCAACGCACCCAAAGGCCAGAGAAGGAATAACGGGTGGAAACTGGCCAAGGAGAGATTCAACCTTGAAATAAGGAGAAATTTTCTGAGTCACAACAATCCACCCATGGAAGAGAAGTTGCCTTCAGAAATTGTGGGAGCTTCATCCCTGGAGGCTTTCAAGAAGAGACTGGACTGCCCTCTGTCAGAAATGGTATTTTGGGTCTCCTGCTTCAGCCGGGTGGGGGTGGGGGTGGGGGATTGGACTAGATGACCTACAAGGTCCTTTCCAACTCTGTTAGTCCGTAAACATGGGATGATAGGGTTGGAAGGGACCTTGGGGGTCTTCTCGTCCGACCCCCTGCTCAAGCAAGAAACCCCTCTACCATTCCAGATGAATGATTGTCCAATCTCTTCTTAAAAACCTCCAGTGTTGGGGCATTCACAACTTCTGGAGGCATGGAGTTCCACTGGTTAATCGTTCTCACCGTCAGGAAATTTCTCCTTGGTTCCAAGTTTGCTTCTCTCCTTGATGAGTTTCCATCCGTTGCTTCTTGTCTTTCCTTCAGGGTCTTTGACCTCCCTCCTTTTTGTGGCAGTCCCTCGAACTTTGGAAGATTGCCATTATATCGCCCTTCGTCCTTTTCTTCATTAAACTACCCAGTTCCTGCAGCAGCCATTCTTTGTATGTCTTAGTACAGAAACAGGGTAGAAAGTTCCAACGTTAGGATAGCATAGAATAGAAAATATGGAATAGAATGGAATAAATATTGGAATGAAGAAGAGTAGAATAGGAATAAAGGAGTAGAATAGAATAGGAATAAAGCGAAGAATAGAATAGAATAGAATAGAATAGAATAGAATAGAATAGAATAGAATAGAATAGAATAGAATAGAATAGAATAGAATAGAATAGATATTGGAATGAAGATTATTTTATATTATACTATATTATATTAGAATAGAATAGAATAGAATAGAATAGAATAGATTTTGGAATGAAGAATAGAGTAGAGTAGAGTAGAGTAGAGTAGAGTAGAGTAGAGTAGAGTAGAGTAGAATAAGAATAAGTATAAGTATAAGAATAAAGCAAAGAAATAGGATATGATAGAATAGAATAGAATAGATATTGGAATAAAGAATAGAATAGGAATAGAATTAAAGCAATATAATGGAATATAGAATAGAATAGAATGGAATAGAATAGAATATAGAGTAGAATAGAATGGAATGGAATAGAATAGAATAGAATGTAGAGTAGAGTAGAGTAGAGTAGAATAGAATATAGAATAGAACAGAATAGAGAATAGAATAGAATATAGAGTGGAGTGGAGTGGAATGGAATGGAATAGAAAATACAACAGATAAGAAGAATAGAATTTGGAATGGAAAATAGAATAGAGAATAGAATAGAATAGAACAGAACAGAATAGAATAGAATAGAATAGAATGTAGAGTAGAGTAGAGTAGAATAGAATAGAATATAGAATAGAACAGAATAGAACAGAATAGAGAATAGAATAGAATAGAATAGAATAGAATATAGAGTGGAGTGGAGTGGAATGGAATAGAAAATACAACAGATAAGAATAGAATATGGAATGGAAAATAGAATAGAAAACAGAACAGAATAGAATAGAATAAACAGAGTTGGAAGGGACCCTGGAGGTCTTCTAGTCCAACCCACTGCTCAGGCAGGAAACCCTACACCACTTCAGACAAAGGATTGTCCAATTTCTTCTTTAAAAGATTTGCAACATATCCTCAGCCTCCTCCCCAAATTAAAAACCATCTCAAGCCGGGTTTAATTCTATTTAAACTTAGCACGTCATGCAAATCCATCAGCCTCTTGCAGCTATTTACTTAAATATGTTGTGCAAACCAACCGCCCCTCCCCCCTCTCTCTCTTATGGTCGTAAGGTGGTTAAGTGAGGCATGAAAGCTGGCTAGGTGACTTTGGGCCAATCACCAGGCGATGTGAGTTCTAGTCCCACTTTAGGCATGAAAACCAGCTGGGTGATTATAGGCCAATCACCAGGAGACAGTGAATTCTAGCCTTGCCTTAAGGCATGAAAGCCAGCTGGGTGACTTTGGCCCAATCACCAGGAGAGGGTGAGTTCTAGTCCCTCCTTATTCATGAAAGAGAGGGGGAAGGAGGGAGGGAGGAAGAAGAGGGCAGGAGAGGAGGAGCAGGAGAAAGGAAGGTGAGGGGAGGGAGGAGAGAAACAGCAGGGAAAGAGGGAGGGAGAGAGAGGAAGGAAAGAAGAGGGGAGGAGAGAGGAAGGGGAGGGGAGGGGCAGAGAGGAGGAAAGGAGAAGGAGGAAGGGAAGGTGAAGAGAACAGCAGGGAAAGGAGGAGGGAGGAGGGAAGGAAGGAAGGAAGGAGGGAAGGAAGGAAGGAAGGAAGGAAGGAAGAATAGGGGAGGAGGAAAGGGGAAGGAGGGTAAAGAGAACATTAAGGAAAGGGGGAGGAAGGAAGGAAGGAAGGAAGGAAGGAAGGAAGGAAGGAAGGAAGGAAGGAAGAAGAGAACAGAAAGGAGAGGAGGGAGGGAAAAGAAAACAGAAGGGGGAAGGAAAGAAGGAAGAAGAGGAAAGGAGGGAAAGAGAAGAAAAAAAAGAGGAAAGGAGAAGAGAGATAAGAGGAGAAAAGGAATGCAGCCATTTAGCACTTTTTCAGCCACTGAGTTTTTCCAGAGCTGGGTGCGAATCACGGTGGTCTTTATAAGCCGACATACAGCCAGCATCAACTCCCCCTTTCCCACACTGGGTTTGTCCTGCAATTCCCAGAAAAACCTGGATCTTGCAGCAGGAACACTGTTGGAGTGATCCAGTCTGGGGAAACCCCTCTCTCCTTTTTCCACCCCACCCCACCCTCACCCCGGGGGACTTTGAGCTCAGCTTCCAGGAACAGGAGGGGCTTTCGGCCGCCTCCACTTCCTCCACCTTTCCCACATCTTCAAAACTAGGTTCCCCTGGGTTCCCCGCCTCCCACCCCCATTTTTTTGAATCAATGGCTCCTAATTCCTGTTTATCAGCGATTCTTCCTAGCCCGACCAAGTGTTCCTCAGCCTGAAGGCACTTGAAGAGGTCATTTCAATTCCCAGAATTCCCCCGCCAGCTTTGGGACTCTGGGAGAACAGAAGAGAATAAGAGAGTTGGGAGGGACCTTGGAGGTCTTCTAGTCCAACCCCCTGCTCAGGCAGGAAATCCTAGACCATTTCAGACAAAGGGGTGTCCAATCCCTTCTTAAGTTGAAGTCCATCCACCTTAAAGCCTGCCGGCTGGGGGATTCTGGAAGTGGAAGTCTGCCCATCTTGAAGCCTGCTGGCTGGGGGATTCTGGGAGTGGAAGTCCTCCCCTCTTAAAGCCTGCTGGCTGGGGGATTCTGGGAGTGGAAGTCCTCCCCTCTTAAAGCATGCTGGCTGGGGGATTCTGGGAGTGGAAGTCCTCCCCTCTTAAAGCATGCCGGCTGGGGGATTCTGGGAGTGGAAGTCCTCCCCTCTTAAAGCATGCTGGCTGGGGGATTCTGGGAGTGGAAGTCCTCCCCTCTTAAAGCATGCTGACTGGAGGATTATGGGAGTGGAAGTCCTCCCCTCTTGAAGCATCCTGGCTGGGGGATTCTGGGAGTGGAAGTCCTCCCCTCTTAAAGCATCCTGGCTGGGGGATTCTGGGAGTGGAATTCCTCTCTCTTAAAGCATCCTGGCTGAGGGATTCTGGGAGTGGAAGTCCTCTCTCTTAAAGCATGCTGGCTGGGGGATTCTGGGAGTGGAAGTCCTCCCCTCTTAAAGCATGCCGGCTGGGGGATTCTGGGAGTGGAAGTCCTCCCCTCTTAAAGCATGCCGGCTGGGGGATTCTGGGAGTGGAAGTCCTCCCCTCTTAAAGCATGCTGACTGGAGGATTCTGGGAGTCGAAGTCCACCCATCTTCTAGTGCCAAGCCTCGTGCCCGCACACACCGCATGCTCTTGAAGCCATCTGCCCCTTTCGCCGCAGGGCGTGGAGTTTTGACAACTAGTGCATTCCTCCCTCACACCCTTTGTGTGCAGATAAAAGCACCAGAGATTGTGAGAGCCTCAGTCCCGGCGGAGGGGCAGCGAGCGAGGAGGGGGAGTGTGTGTGTGTGTGTGCTGCTGCTTCTGCTGCTGGCAGGTTCGTGTCTTGCTGTGTGTGTGTTTGTGCGTGTGTGTGTGTGTGCAGAGCAAGGAAGGCGTGACCAGCATGGGGAATGCCAGATCCCTGAGACACACTGCCTCGCACACACAGCCACCCTCACTGCCTTTCTCTCCTCACTCCTAAGCTCTGAACAAAGATAAGGCAGCCATCCCTTGAGCATCAGACAGCGCACGGAGAGCATATAGCCAGCCTCCTGCTGCCCAGAGGCACCCGAGGACAACACCCCCACCACCCCCAATAAAGGCCACCCCCCAGGAGAGGGGGGAAAGAAACCATGAGGTGAGTTGCTGGCAGAAGGGGAGCAAGCGTTGCTAGATTGCCAACAAAAATTGTCTCTTTTTGTGTGTGATGATGCCCCTGGGTGTTTTTCTTGCAAAGGAGCATTTCGGGCAACCGAAAGGGGCTCCTTCCGTATTCATTTCCCCCCTCCAGGTTGGAGAAAAGACACCTGTCAGTTGTTGGGCAGCCTGGTTCACAAGCGACAAGGCTCGTGTTTTTCCCTGGGTTTTTAAACGCCAGGCGTGATTTTAATTTGATTTATTTATTTTTCAACTTGCAGGGGAATCGAGAGATGGAAGAGTAGGTTAGGGGGTGTCTCTCTCTCTCTGGATTAAAAATGTCTGTTCTGGGGAAACACACCACCCCCACCACCCCACAGGATCTGGACACTCTCACGCCTTTTCAAAGGAAATGGGAATTTGCTAGTTGGAAGGGGGATTTGTAACCAAAGATTCAGGATTCTAACTAAAGATTGGGGATTGTAAATAAAAGTTTTGAGATTGTAACTAAAGATTCCGGATTGTAACTAAAGATTTGGGATTGTAGCTAAAGATTCAGGATTCTAACTAAAGACTCGGGATTGTAAATAAAGATTTGGGATTTTAAATAAAGATTTGGGATTGTAACTAAAGATTTGGGATTGCAAATAAAGATTCGGGATTGTACATAATGTTTCGAGATTGTAAGTAAAGATTCTGGATTGTAACTAGAGATTCCGGATTGTAACTAAAGATTCCAGATTGTAACTAAAGATTTGGGATTGTAATTTAAGATTTGGGATTGTAGCTAAAGATTCCGGATTCTAACTAAAGATTCCGGATTGTAAATAAAGATTCCGGATTGTAATTAAGGGATTGTAACTAAAAATTTGGGATTGTAAATAAAGATTTGGGATTCTAACTAAAGATTTGGGATTCTAACTAAAGACTCGAGATTGTAAATAAAGATTTGAGATTGTAATTAAGGGATTGTAACTAAAAACTTGGGATTGTAACTAAAGATTCCGGATTGTAACTAAAGATTTGGGATTGTAACTAAAGATTTGGGATTGTAACTAAAGATTTGGGATTGTAACTAAAGATTTGGGATTGTAATTAAAGATTTGGGATTGAAACTA
The DNA here is from genome assembly GCF_051295495.1 of Thamnophis sirtalis. NCBI lineage: Eukaryota > Metazoa > Chordata > Lepidosauria > Squamata > Natricidae > Thamnophis > Thamnophis sirtalis. Next base: position 2,163,256 of record NW_028261391.1, read on the forward strand.
AAGATTCCGGATTGTAAATAAAGATTTGGGATTGTAATTAAAGTTTTGGGATTGTAAATAAAGATTTGGGATTCTAACTAAAGATTCGAGATTGTAAATAAAGATTTGAGATTGTAATTAAGGGATTGTAACTAAAAACTCGGGATTGTAACGAAAGATTCCGGATTGTAAATAAAGATTTGGGATTGTAACTAAAGATTCCGGATTGTAAATAAAGATTCGGGATTGTAACTAAAGATTTGGGATTGTAACTAAAGATTTGGGATTGTAACTAAAGATTCCGGATTGTAATTAAAGATTCGGGATTGTAACTAAAGATTCGGGATTGTAAATAAAGATTGGCATCCAGAACTGATCTCTGGAGACAATGGAGGCTGGGGAGAGACAAATGGAGAAAGAAAGGAAAAAAGGATCCAGTGGGTTTTCTTGATTTCTTCCTGGCGCAGTCGCTTGGTGGTTGTTGTTTTTAAGTGGCTTTTGGCAAACGGATTGTGAGTTTTGCAAACAAGAGGGCCGTCCTGGCCATCAGGAGGACTCTGTTTATTTACTTATTGCCTCTGCCTTCGTCTCGCTAATCAAGTTTGCATCTGGCTTGCTTTGCAAATGTTGGGAATGAATCCAACCCGGTAAAACGCTGGCAGATAGGAAGGTTGTGGCCAAAGGTAGCAAGATTTGGAGCTACATAGAGCTCTCTAGCAAGGGGGAAGAGCAGGCTTGAGGGTTGCACAGGCTTGTTCCCCCTAGTTAGGAATGGCAGAGGGAGGAGGAAGGAAGCAAAGGGTAATTAAAGACTCTTATTTGATGGGAAGGCTGGGAGTCCATTGTAGCCTCTGCTATTTCTTTTGGTTTGCAACGAGGGTGATTAACCTGACTATACCTGCAGAATATCCGCCCGTTTGACAGAGGTTGGGCCCAGAGGACCTGGGTATGGGAAAATCCTGGTCCCATTTTTAAGCATCAGGCTAGAAAACAGGAGACGGTGGGTTCTAGTCCCGCCTTAGCCATGAAAGCCGGCTGGGTGACTTTGGGCCAATCACCAGGAGACGGTGAGTTCTAGTCCCGCCTTAGGCATGAAAGCCGGCTGGGTGACTTTGGGCCAATCACCAGGAGACAGGGAGTTCTAGTCCCGCCTTAGGCATGAAAGCCAGCTGGGTGACTTTGGGCCAATCACCAGGAGACAGGGAGTTCTAGTCCCGCCTTAGCCATGAAAGCCAGCTGGGTGACTTTGGGCCAATCACCAGGAGACAGGGAGTTGTAGTCCCGCCTTAGGCATGAAAGCCGGCTGGGTGACTTTGGGCCAATCACCAGGAGACAGGGAGTTCTAGTCCCGCCTTAGCCATGAAAGCTGGCTGGGTGACTTTGGGCCACTCACCAGGAGACAGGGAGTTCTAGTCCCGCCTTAGCCATGAAAGCTGGCTGGGTGACTTTGGGCCAATCACCAGGAGACAGGGAGTTCTAGTCCCGCCTTAGCCATGAAAGCTGGCTGGGTGACTTTGGGCCACTCACCAGGAGACAGGGAGTTCTAGTCCCGCCTTGGGCATGAAAGCTCTCTGGGTGACTTTTGATCAACCACCAGGAGGTGGGGAGTTCTAGTCCTCTCTCTCTCTCCCTCTCTCTCTCTCTCTCTCCCTCCCTCCCTCCCTCCCTCCCTCTCTCTCTCTGCCCAACCCGTTTTGCAGGCTTGTTGTGGTGGGAAAAAATAGGAGGAGGGAAGGATATTAGGTATATATGCTCCCTTGAGCATATTATTATAAATAATCGGTTATTATAAAAACAATAAAGGCAGCCTATTAAATAAGTACCTAAATAAATACATACATACATACATCAATAAGAAGAGGGGAGTTCCGATCACGGGGTCCCAGCCGCCATCTTGACTTTTTTGACCTTTACCCAGTTCCCCCTGATTTCCCAACCTGATAAACCTGGTTGAAATGTTAATCTTGGCTTGCTTTCAATTCCCCCCCCCCCCCGGGCAATGGATGGGCTCTTTGTAGATTCAGCTCAGTTTACAGTTCTGCGCACTGTTTAAGTTAGTTTACGGTTAGTTTACAGTTCAATGCACTGTGTGAAAATGGATGGATTCCATTGCCAGACTCACAACATTGTAAGAAGGCAGCCATCTGCAAAATTGACAAATCTTTCAGCAGATGTTTATAGAAAATTGGAACAGAGAGGTCCGGGATGGGTTTCTTGGTGTCGTTGTGTATTTAATGCGGTGTCTGAGATATGTTCTCACTTTCTGGAACCCCTTAAAATCTGCACGGGAGGGGTGGGAATGTGATTCACTTAACAACGGTGGCAAAATGTGCTAAGACGGGGCAAAGCTCCTTTAACAAACACCTCGTTTAACGACATACATTCTGTGGGCTCCAATGTGGTCGTAAGCCAAGGACTACTTGCAAAGTCGCCTCCTTGAGTCTTTCGTTCCTTGCCTTGGCCTACCTTGCAGGGCTGTGAGTGTGTGGAGACACGCAGGCTTCACCGTGTCCCTTGTTTTCTAGGTGTCTTCTGATTTGGTGTCTTTGTGCCGCGCGGCTCCTGGGAGCAGAATTGAACGAGATGTTTGGACAAATCGTTTCTCCTGGTTATCCGGACTCCTATCCCAGCGATTCGGAAGCGGCGTGGAACATTTCGGTGGCGGAGGGCTTCCGCGTGAGGCTCTACTTTATGCATTTCGACCTGGAACCGTCCTACCTGTGCGAATACGACTACCTGAAGGTGAGCCCCCAAAATGTCATTTCCTCTCCTTTGGCGCCTGGAAAAAGTTGTGGAGTTCTAGTTCATTAGATGCGATGTCTTGCTTTTCGTAACCGTTCAAGGTTGTGCTTACAACTGTTTCCTATTGTTTCCCGAGCACAACAGCCTTCCAAGGTGGGACGGGCTGAGAGAGAGAGATGGGGGGGAGGGAATAGCCCAATGTCACCCAGCAGGCTTTCACACCTAAGGAGGGACTAGAACTCACATCGCCTGGTGATTGGACCAAACTCACCCAGCCGGCTTTCATGCTTAAGGAAAGACTAGAACTCCCCGTCGCCTGGTGATTGGCCCAAAGTCACGCAGCCGGCTTTCATGCCTAAGGCAGGACTAGAACTCACATCGCCTAGTCATTGGCCCAAAGTCATTAAGCTGGCTTTCCTGCCTAAGGCAGGACTAGAACTCACCGTCTCCTGGTGATTAGCCCAAAGTCATCCAGCCAGTTTTATGCCTAAGGCAGGACTAGAACTCCCATCGCCTGGGGATTGGCCCAAAGTCACCCAGCCGGCTTTCATGCTTAAGGAAAGACTAGAACTCCCCGTCTCCTGGTGATTGGCCCAAAGGCACCCAGCCGGTTTCGTGCCTAAGGCAGGACTAGAACTCACATCGCCTGGTGATTAGCCCAAAGTCCTCCAGCTGGCTTTCACTCCCCATCTCCTGGCGATTGGCCCAAAGTCACCACCTTGTGATGACTCACTTAATGACCGGTATGCATTACGACCATAATTCCGCACTCAATTCCGCTTTGAAGTAAATTTTTACTCTAAATTTGTTCAATCTCCCGGTTCAACATGCTGTGTGAATGTAACCTAAAACATTGAATCCCATGAGCTGCATCAATTCAGCGTCAGCATTCAGATATAAGGTATTGATTTAGGGCAGAAAAATACCTTTCGCTGCCTTCACCGAACAAACTCGGTTAAACTGGGTTTTTCAAACTGGGTTTGTCTCTTTGTGGCTTAATCTGGGTGCAAGTCCTATTTTGGGGAGTTCATTTATAATTCAGGGTATTCCACCAATCTCGTATCTGTTGCTTAGTCTCTCGCTGTCTTTCGCTGGGCCTGAATTTGCAGGGCCGTATTCTTTGTTTACTTATTTATATATTTACACAGTCCTCGGCTTACGGGCAGTTCATTTAGTGACTGTTCAAAGTTACAACGGCACTGGGGAAAAAAGTGACAGGATCGTTTTTCACACTTATGATCATTACCACACTTATGATCCCCCTGGTCAAGTGATTAGAATTCAGACGCTTGGCCACTGACTCATCTTTATGACGGTCGCCATGTCCCGGGGTCACACCTGATGAATTAAGTCAACAGGGAAGCCAAATTCACTTAAGTCCCCTTCGGGGGAAAAGGGCAACATATAGATGTAATAAATTGAATTGAACAGTTTGGGACAAGACTCGCTTAGCAATGGAAGTTTGAGGCTCAAATGTGGTCGTAAGTCGAGGACTGCCTTTAAATTTGCTAAAAAGACCCGTCCGCACAACTTTCTACGGTATGTTAGTTCGATATTTTATAGCTTTAAGTGTTACACAGTCCAACTTTTTGGGACGGAGTAGGAATTACGTATTAATCAAATCCAGAACGTAACCAGATTTCAGTAACCAAGTGTATGTCGTGTGAATGCAGCCGTTTTCATTATATGAAGTCTTATAATGTATGCCATCCTTTCTACGTTATCCCTTTTGGTGCGTTCCCTCCGTTGCACAATTCTGCTAAAAACGGCAATTGTGTGTTGTCACTTAGAATGAAAGTTCCTTCTAATCAGACCTCCGAACTGCGTTGAAAACACAAAGCAAACTTTGTTCCTTCAAATTGAGTTTGGACATTAACTTGGGCTGGCTTGGCCCTGAGATCAAAGGTTGCTCCTCCCTAAATCTATTTTCCACTATCTTGTCTCCAGACATCTCGGTATATAGACCGCCCCGTGCTTTATCTGTCAGATACACTGCCTTGGGGACACACGGGGATCTCTAAATCGTAATTTTGCAACCAGGTTTGAATTTAAGGCGACGACGCAATTCCTAAATAGTGAATTAGTAACTATGACCCAAGAAAGGTTGAATTTTTGAACAAAGATTAACTTTCCAAAAAGAAACGCAGACACAGATAGGAATAGGGGGGAGAGGGGGTGTCAGAAAAGTCAAAATGGCAGCCCCCCCCCCCGGAGCCCTATGATCAAAGCCCCACCTCTTTTTATATGCAACTTACGAAAGTTGCACAAACTTACACACAAACTAAGATTTCATGGCTTACTGGCATAACCTGTGGCTAGTTTGTGGTTCAACGTCCCTTTTAAGAAGCTGACAACACAGGTAGTTCTCGTTTAGCGACCAATTAAAGTTACGCAAACCACCGTTTGACGTTTACCGTATCCCACAGTCACGTAATTGTGATTTATGGCATTTTTGACCAAATCCAGCAATTCTTTTATGGTTTCCAGGAAAAAAAAAAAAACACCACATGTTGGGTTTGCTTTAACGGCATTTGTTTAATGACCGCTGCAAAAAGGATCGTAAAATCGGACTTGGTCATAAGATGAACTGCTTAGCAACCATCATGACTTAACGACCATCATCGCCATCCCGTTGACAGTCATAACTGGAGGTCTACTCATATGTCTTTGAAATGGAGGGTTATCCTTGACTTACAACCGTTTCTTCAGTGAGCATTCAAAGTTACAACAGTACGGGTAGTCCTCGATTTACGACCATAATTCAGCCCAGTTGTTAAGTGGGAAATTTGTTAAGTGGGAAATTTGTTAAGTGGGAAATTTGTTAAGTGGGAAATTTGTTAAGTGAGTTTTAAGATCTTTCTTGCCGCCGTTGTTAAGTGAATCCCTGCCGTTGTTAACTTAGTCACATGGGCGTTAAGTGAATCTGCTTTCAGCATTGGTTTTTGCTTGTCAGAAGGTCGTAAAAGGGGATCACGTGACCCCCCCATGACAGAGTGACCATCATAAATATGAGTCAGTGTTCAAGTGGCTGAATTTTGACCACATGACCATGGGGATGCTGTAACGGTCGTAAGTGTGAAAAATGGTCATGAGTCATTTTTTTTCAGTGCCGTTGTAACTTTGAATGGTCACTAAATGAACTGTTGTAAGTCGAGGACTACCTACACTAAAAAAAGTCACTCATGACTGGATTTCACACTTAGTGACCGTCACGGCATTTTTCCTTATTATGACCGTTGCAGCATCCCCATCAAAATCCGCCCGCTTGGCAACTGACTCAGATTTATGACGATCACAGCATCCCAGGGTCACGTGATCCCCTTTTGCGACCCCCCTCAAGAAGCAAAGTCAGTGCGGAAGCCGGATTCACTTAACAACCATGAGACTGACTTAAACGTGGCAGTGATTCACTTAACAATGGTGGCAAGAAAGCTTGACAAGTGGGGCAAAACTCGCTTAACGACAGAAATGTTAGGCTCAATTGTGGTTGTAAGTCAAGGACTCCCTGAGTAGCATTTGTTTCTGCTTTCTAATAATTTATCTCTGATCTTCAACAAGCAGGAAAGGCAGACAAAGATATAGATAGACAGATAGATGGATGGATGGATGGATGGATGGATGGATGGATGGTAGGGAGGGAGGGAGGGAGAGCGAGAGAGAGAGAGAGAGAGAGAGAGAGAGAAAGATGGATAGATAAAGGTTCCCCTCGCACATACGTGCTAGTCGTTCCTGACTCTAGGGGGCGGTGCTCATCTCCCTTTCAAAGCCGAAGAGCCAGCACTGTCTGAAGACGCCTTCGTGGTCATGTGGCCGGCATGACTCAACACTAAAGGCCCACGGAACGCTGTTCCCTTCCCACCAAAGGTGGTTCCCTATTTTTCTACTTGCATTTTTTTACATGGTTTCGAACTGCCAAGTTGGCAGAAGCTGGGACAAGTAATGGGAGCTCACTCCATTATGCGGCACTAGGGATTCGAACTGCTGACCTTTCTGCTAGCTAGCTAGCTAGCTAGCTAGATAGATAGATAGATAGATAGATAGATAGATAGATAGATAGATAGATAGATAGATAGATAGATAGATAGATAGATGATAGATGATAGATAGATAGATAGATAGATAGATAGATAGATAGATAGATAGATAGATAGATGATAGATAGATGATAGATGATAGATGATAGATAGATAGATAGATAGATAGATAGATAGATAGATAGATAGATAGATAGATAGATAGACAGACAGACAGACGATGATAGATAGATAGATAGATAGATAGATGATAGATAGATAGATAGATAATAGATAGATAGATAGATGATAGATAGATAGATAGATGATAGATAGATAGATAGATAGATAGATAGATAGATAGATAGATAGATAGATAGATAGATAGATAGATAGATAGATAGATGGATGATAGATAGATATTTAAATGTACAAATCAAGTGACGTGTTGTTATTTAAAAACCCTGTAAAAGTCACGACAATTTTGGAACTCACCCCAATTTGACAGATTAAATATTTTTTGCCCTGCTGGTTCCCTCCGACGGTGTGTGAATCACACCTCCTGGGTGTTCCGGCACCAGAAGAAAAAAATACTTCAGGAGGCAATGATCCAACGAAAAAAAATGTACCATTTCATCTTTTCCCTCCTCGTTTTAATTGCTTTTTTAGCCCTGTTGAACTTTTCGTTCTGTCGTCAGCCTTCCAGAGTTGCTGTCTTAGTGGGGTGGGTGGCACAGTAATTTAATAAATGTAATAAATGATTTTATAAATGCAGCAGCGATAAAAAAAATAAGGGAGTTTGCAGGAGACAATTAGTCCAATTCATTAAGAGCGGAGATCTGCTCCTGACTTCCGGCCAAGGAATTGCTGCTACAGCATGGCGTTTAGAAGATATCGGCCTGGCAGCTCTCCAAGCCCGATAAGGTCTGTAGTTGTGAAATCTCATGAAAGACTATAGCAATAGCAATAGCAGTTAGACTTATATACCGCTTCCTAGGGCTTTCAGCCCTCTCTAAGCGGTTTATAGAGTCAGCATATCGTCCCCAACAACAATCCGGGTCCTCATTTCACCCACCTCGGAAGGATGGAAGGCTGAGTCAACCTTGAGCCGGTGAGATTTGAACAGCCGAACCGCAGAACTGCAGTCAGCTGAAGTAGCCTGCAGTGCTGCATTTAACCACTGCGCCACCTCGGCTCTGTCAGCCGGGACTTTGCTGGAGTGGAATTCCCTTTCAAACTAAATAAAAAAGGGGTTTTATCGGGACGAGGAGTCGGCTTCGTGATCTTGGGAAGCCTCGGTTCAGAACAGTCCTTTTCCTAGGATCTTGTGGTTATCCTTCAGATGGGCAGGACGTTAATCCTTTTCTCACAAAATGTCCTGTGGGGCCGAATCGCTCGGTGCGGTTCCTTTGATGGCGACCCACAAATAATTCGGAATCATCGGAAAGTCAAAACGGCCCTTTTAGTCGGAGGAGATTTATTGCTTCTGCGGTTGGAGCTAATTCGTATAAACATGAAGTTTGCATAAAATACGCATATGTGGACAGACAGTGGTTTTCGATGCAATCCAGCCCAAATTACTAGTTTCCACTTTTTCTGGGTTTCCCAGACTTTTACCGGCAACGTTCTTCCCCCATTCTGAGTTTCTCCGTTTCCTGCAAATCGGCTCGCTTCAGTTCACTGAACTTAGGATAGTTGGAAGGGGCCTTGTAGGTCATCTATTCCAACCCCCTGCTCAAGCAGGAGATTCTACACCATTTCTGACAAGTGGCAGTCCAGTCTCTTCTTGAAAGCTTCCAGGGATGAAACTCCCACAACTTCCGAAGGCAACTTCTGTTCCATTGAATATGGAATAACAGAGTTGAAAGGGACCTTGGAGGTCATCTAGTCTGACCCCCTGCCTAAGCAGGAGACCCTACACCATTTCTGATAGGTGGCAGTCCAGACTCTTCTTGAAAGCTTCCAGGGATAAAGCTCCCACAACTTCCGAAGGCAACTTCTGTTCCATCGAATATGGAATAACAGAGTTGGAAGGGACCTTGGAGGTCATCTAGTCTGACCCCCTGCCTAAGCAGGAGACCCTACACCATTTCTGATAGGTGGCAGTCCAGACTCTTCTTGAAAGCTTCCAGGGATGAAGCTCCCACAACTTCTGAAGGCAACTTCTGTTCCATGGGTTGATTGTTCTCACTGTCAGGAAATTCCTCCTTATTTCTAGGTTGAATCTCTCCTTGTTCAGTTTCCATCCGTTATTCTTTGTCTGGCCTTTGGGTGCTTTGGAGAATAGCTTGACCCCCTCCTCTCTGTGGCAGCCTCTCAAACATTAGAACATTGCTATCATGTCTCCCCTGGTCCTTCTCTTCCCTAGACTAGACATACCCAGTTCCTGCAACCGTTCTTCATATATTTTAGCGTCCGTTCCCCTAAAATTGTCTTGGTTGCTCTTCTCTGCACCCTTTCTAGAGTCTCAACTTCTCAATATCTCAAGGAGAGAAGCAACTTAGAACTGAGGAGGAATTTCCTGACAGTGAGAACAATTAACCAGTGGAACAGAAGTTGCCTCCAGAAATTGTGAATGCTCCAACACTGGAAGTTTTCAAGAAGATATTGGATAACCATTTGTCTGAAATGGTGCAGGGTTTCCTGTCTAGGCAGGGGGTTGGACTAGAAGACCTCCAAGGTCCCTTCCAACTCTGTTATTCTATTCTAAACATCTTTTAAAGCTTGTTTTCAGGTTGGCGTTCAAATCTGTATCTTATCTTTGGGGCCTTTTTTTTTCCTTTTTCCAAATTTAAGATTGCCGTCAAGCTTTGCCCAACGTTTTTACGATTCCTCAAACGGAACGGCCTTGCTCATTTATTTATTTATTAGACTTATATACCGCTTCATAGGGCTTTCAGCCTCTCTCTAAGTGGTTTACAAATTTTTTAGCAAATTGAGTCAGCAACGTGCCCCCACAGTCCGGGTCCTCATTTCACCCACCTGGGAAGGATGGAAGGCCAAGTCGACCTTGAGCCGATGAGATTTGAACCGCTGAACTGCAGATCACAGTCAGCTAAAGTGGCCTGCAGTACTGCACCCTAACCACTGCGCCACCTCGGCTCCTCAATTTTCCTAAACACAGATAGTCCTCGGCTTACAACAATGCATATGGTGACCGTTCGAAGTTACAACAGGACTGGGAAAAAGTGAACGGTGACCATTTTTAACGCTTAGGGCCATTGTGGCATCTCCATGGTCTTGTGACAAAAATTCGGAGATTGGGCAACTGACTCATATTTATGACGGTTTTAGTGTTCCATGTGGTCTCCTTTTGCGACCTTCTGACAAGCCAAGTCAATGGGGAAGCCAGATTCACTACACAACCATGTTACCAACTTAGCAACGGCAGTGATTCACTTAGCAACTGTGGCAGGAAAGGTCGTAAAACGGGGCAAAATGTACTGAAGCACTGTCTCGCTGAGCAAAGGAATTTTGGGGCTCAAAATTATAGCAATAGCAGTTAGACTTATATACCGCTTCATAGGGCTTTCAGCCCACTCTAAGCGGTTTACAGAGTCAGCATTATTGCCCCCAACAACAATCCGGGTCCTCATTTCACCCACCTCGGAAGGATGGAAGGCTGAGTCAACCATTGAGCCAGTGAGATTTGAACAGCCGAACTGCAGAACTGCAGTCAGCTGAAGTAGCCTGCAGTGCTGCATTTAACGACTGCGCCACCTCGGCTCCTAAAAAATTGGACTACCTGTATAGGCATTTCTCTAGAAACATTTTTATTGTCGTTGTTCATCGTGCAGCCAGTCAGATGTTTAGACTGGATTTGGCCTTTTTGCCCAAGGCTCTGAGATGGGCAGATGTGGGGGTTTTATGGAGTTAAAGCTCTTGTTGCAGGACATAAGTTATTCTAAGTCAAGCTGTCTTTTGCAGTTGACTGAAGGTAATTTTGTCAATGCCGGTGATATTCAAGTGCTCCGGTTGTTTTCGGATTGCACCCAAGGCTAATATTATTATTATTACTATCCGGGATAGGTTGTTTGATGGTCTCGGGTATCTTCGCAGGATATTAGCTGTTCTTTTTTTCTTTCTTTCCTCCTCCTCATTATTATTGTTGTTGTTGTTGTTGTTATATACTTTATTCATTAAACATGAAACTCAACCAACTGAACATTCAAAAATGCATTAAATTATTATTATTATTCGCAACAACAACACAATTGTATCACAGTGGCCAGTTGTTTCGCCGGATTTGGCATTGATTACTATAGCAATAGCAATAGCAGTAGACTTATATACCGCTTCATAGGCCTTTCAGGCCTCTCTAAGCGGTTTACAGAGAGTCAGCATATTGCCCCCAACAATCTGGGTCCTCATTTTACCCACCTCGGAAGGATGGAAGGCTGAGTCAACCCTGAGCCGGTGAGATTTGAACCGCTGACCTGCTGATCTAGCAGTAGCCTGCAGTGCTGCATTTAACCACTGCGCCACCTTGGCTCTTACTAGTCGGGCCCCACCCAGGGGCCTATTATTATTATTATTATTATTATTATTATTATTATTATTATTATTATTATTATTATTATGTGATTAATCATTGGTGAGATTCACAGCCTTTGGGGCTGGTTGGTAGCTCAACAGCTCGAGTCCTAACCAAGGACCTAGGAACTGTTAAGGTAACGTCGGAGGATATCAGCTGTTCCAAGTAGGGAGGTTTTTTGTAGAATCAGAATGTTCAAGTCGGATAAATTTAAAATTTCCAAATAGCGAGGTAGCCCTTTGGGTATTGCTCCAAGGGCTCCAATTACAATCGGGACAACACACGATTTCTTTTTCCACAGTTGCTCAACTTCAATTTGCAAATCTCAGTACTTTGTTGCTGTTGTTGTTGTTATTCATTGCATAATCCAGATGTTTAGACTGAATTTGTTATTTTTGTCCAGCTATCGAGTGCTTCCCAAGGACCTGAGGTAGTCAGATTTTATTTGAATGTCACAGGATGTAAGTTGTTCAGAGTCAAGCTTTTTGCCTTTTGCAATTGACAATGTTGATTTTGTCAATGCCGGTGATTTTCAAGTGGTGCTCCAGTTGTTTTGAGATTGCACCCATGGCTAATATTATTATTACTATCCAATTTATTTACCCATATCGGATTCAAGGCAACTCTTTCCATTAGATGCTTGTTTAAAAGATGGAAGGATTCAGGAAATTAAATGGATGGTTCCTTCCTTCCTTCCTTCCTTCCTTCCTTCCTTCCTTCCTTCCTTCCTTCCTTCCCTCCCTCCCTCCCTCCCTCTAATGAGAAATTTCCTGACAGAAAAATAATGGAAATTAAATGGACGGTTCCTTCCTTCCTTCCTTCCTTCCTTCCTTCCTTCCTTCCTTCCTTCCTTCCTTCCTTCCTTCTTTCCTCCCTCCCTCTCAGGAGAAATTTCCTGACAGAAAAATAATGGAAATTAAACCTTTCCTGCCTTCCTTCCTTTCTTCCTCCCTCTCAGGAGAAATTTCCTGACAGAAAAATAATGGAAATTAGACCCTGCCTGCCTGCCTGCCTGCCTGCCTGCCTGCCTTCCTTCCTTCCTTCCTTCCTTCCTTCCTTCCTTCCTTTCTTTCCTCCCTCCCTCCCTCTCTCCTTCCCTCTAAGGAGAAATTTCCTGACAGAAAAATAATGGAAATTAAATGGACGGTTCCTTCCTTCCTTCCTTCCTTCCTTCCTTCCTTCCTTCCTTCCTTCCTTTTTTCTTCCTTCTTTCCTTCCTTCCTTCCTCTAAGGAGAAATTTCCTGACAGAAAAATAGTGGAAATTAAACAGACAGTTCCTTGATTCTCCCAACAACAGTACAAATGGCCTAATAAATGATTATTTTTCTCCTGTGTAGCCTCTTTCTGTTCATCTCTTCTCCAGCCCACAGCAGAGGCTGTTTAAATTCATCCATAAATATTCCAGCTCCAGAATAATGTTCACCCTCTTTTTCTCTGACACAAAGTTGGCCCTTAAATCCGTGTTTTTCAACCTTGGCAACTGGAAGGTGGGTGGACTTCAACTCCCAGAATTCCCCAGCCATCGTGGCTTCTTGGTCACCACAGCATTCTTGCTTAATGATATGTCCAGGAGTGGGACCTTGCCAGATCCTGTTGGCCACGCCTGGTTGCTACGGACATGTCTTGTTCCTTTCATTGTTGGGTTGTCCCATGTTGGCTTGGAGATGGTTATGAGGTTCTGGCACACAGCTTTGCATGTACAACCTTATAAGGTTCCTTGAAAACATGGATTTACATGGTCTTCTGACTTCATAGTTACTTTAATCAGCTCTTGGGAACCATATAAGTAGATGTTCTCCAGGAGAACATGGTCCTTCAAGTCTTCCAACTGTGTCCTCATCACCACTGTAACTCTTTTTCTTCTTTGCTATTGGATGTCCTCTTCTTTCTATGGAGATTCTCCATCATCAAAGTCGTGGTAGTCCCAAAAGTGCTTTTTCAAGAGGCAACTGGACTTTCTGTTTTTTTTTTTCATTTGAAGACATTTCCCTTCTCATCTAGAGCTGAAGAAGCTTCTTGGGTGAGAAGCGAAATGTGTTCAAAGAAAAAAAACAGAAAGTCCAGTTGCCTCTTGAAAAAGCACCTTTAGTTTGTTCTGTTCTTCCCTCTCCTTCCATCTGTCCCAGCATGATGGACTTCTCAAAGGAGCTGGTCTTTGCATTGATTGATTGATTGATTGATTGATTGATTGATTGATTGATCAATGCATCATGTGCCATCAAGTCAGGTCAAATTTTAGGGACTGCATGGATAACTGTTGTGGCCCAGCAGGAGCCGTTGGAGCTGCAAACAGACTCCGACAGCGAGGGGCCCTATGAGTCGGCTCTGGAAGATGTGGAGGACCCTGGACAGGGTTCAGACTCCGAGCAGGGACCAGAGAGGCTGGTTGACCATCAGGAGCCTTGGATCAGTGGGGAGGAGCTAAGGGAGTTGGTCCCGGACGCCAGGCAAAGGCGGGCAGATAAGCACCGACAGCAACTACGCAGATACAGAAGATAATTGGACTCAGGAGGTTGTAATTAGGCTCCTCCCAAGAGATTATATAAGAAGAGACTTTGGGAGGAGGCTGTTTGCAGGATTCAACTAATACACTAATGCTGGAGAAACTCTTGTGTGTATTTCTTATCTTGGAAGTCTGGGTTGCTGCCAAAGTCTTGTCGGTGTGTTAATTTACTGTGAATAAATTGTCTAGCAGTAAGGGGCCAGAACAGATAACCCTTCTCCATGGTTGATCTGTCCTTAAGCAGGTCCTTCAGGTGATGTTCCCATCACCACCATCACTGAGTCCATCGTCTTTGCTTCTGGTTGTCCTCTTCTTCTTCTTCTTCTCCTTCCATTTTTCCCACCATGGTGGACTTCTCAGATCTCTGCGTTGATTGATAGTTTAACGCTCTCAGTGTTGACTCTTAACAGCCGAAAGGATAGATGTTCTCCATGGCTGATCTGTCTCCAACCTGGCCCTTCAAGTCTTCCTATCACTGCTGTAACTGAGCCCATCTTCTTTAGTTCTGGTTGTCCTCTTCTTCTATCCTTCCAACTTTCCCACCATGGTGGACTTCTCAAAGGAGCTGGCCTGTGCACTAATTGATGGTTTAACGCTATCAAATCAGAGTTGACTCTCAGCAGCCAAAGCGGTAGATGTTCTCCATGGCTGATCTGTCCCTTAGCAGGTCCTTCAAGTCTCCCAATAGTGTCTCCATCACCACCATAACTAAGTCCATCTTCTTTGGATGACCACTTGGTGGTCATCCTCTTCTTGTCTTTCCTTCCACCTTTCCCAGAATGATGGACTTCTCAGAGGAACCTTTGCATTGATTGACTGACTGGTTGATCAATGCATCATATGCCATCAAGTCAGGTCAAATTTTAGTGACTGCATGGCTAGCCATGGCTGATCTCTCCTTAAGCCGGTCCTTCAGGTGATGTCCCCATCACCACCATCATTGAGTCCCTCTTCTTTGCATCTGGTTGTCCTCTTCTCTTTCCTTCCATCTTTCCCACCATGGTGGACTTCTCAAAAGATCCAATCTCTGCATTGATTGATGGCTTAATGCTATCAGTGTTGACTCTTAGCAGCCAAAAAGGTAGATGTTCTCCATGGCTGATCTGTTTCTAAGCAGGTCCTTCAAGTCTTCCAATGGTGTCCATCTTCTTTACTTGGTGGTCGTCCTCATCTCTCTCCTTCCACCAATGTTTTTTTTTAAAAAAAAAAACTGGTGATCTGGCTGATTGGTTTAGACTCTGAACCTTCAACATTCTGCAGATTTAGGAGCGTTGTGTGGAATTCATTGTGGCTTTTATACCCTGGGCGCAAAATGCTTTCTTCCCCTGGCAACCCGAATCACATCTGCTCCAGATGAGGAGCAGCTGTTTTGGAGACCTGGTAAGAGAGAAAGAGAAAGAGGGGAGGGAGAAGAGAGAGAGAGAGAAAGAGAGAGAGAGAGAGAGGGAGGACAGGAGGGGGCAGCTTTAAGCTTTAAGTCAGAAAAGTCAAGATGGTGGCCTTTTTTTGGCCTGTGATTTCTTTTTAAATCAGATACTGAGACCCATTCAGAACTAACAAGCAGCATCTTTGCTATAGATGAATCTAAACTAAAGCAGTGTTTTTCATATTTTTTCCTTCCTTCCATTTTTCCTTCCTTCCTCCCACCTCTTCCACTCCCTTCCTGCCCTTCCTTTTTCCTTTTTCTTTCTTTTTTCCCTTCCTCCTTTCTTTTTTCTTCCTATCCTCTTCCTCTTCCTTCCCTCCCTCTCGCTTACCCTTCCTTCCTTCCTTCCTTCCTTCCATAACTTCCTTTCTTTCTTTCTTTCATTTCTCTTCCTTCCTTCCTTCCTTCTTTCTTTCAATCACTTCCTTCCTTTCTTTTTTCTTTTTTCCTTCCTTCCTTCCCCTCCTCCCTCCCTTCCTCTAAAAAGGAATTTCCTAACAGTGAGAACAATTAACCAGTGGAACAACTTTGCTCCAGAAGTTGTGAATGTTCCAATTCTGGGGGCTTTTAAGATCGGACAACCATTTGTCTGATATGATGTAGTGTAGTGTAGTGTTTCCTGCTTGATCAGGGGGTTGGACTAGAAGACCTCCAAGGTCCCTTCCAACTCTGTTATTCCGTACCTCCCTTGAAGGAACTTCTAACAACCGTGAAGACGCCAGCTTGATGGGCTGGAAAGGGATCCCCCACCACCACCACATAAGGCTCATCATCTCATCGATGTGTCCCCCACTTCAAAGAGGGGGGGAGATGTCTCCTAAATCAGTGTTTCCCAACCTTGGCAACTTGAAGATGTCCGGACTTCAACTCCCAGAATTCCCCAGCCAGCGAATGCTGGCTGGGGAATTCTGGGAGTTGAAGTCCGGACATCTTCAAGTTGCCAAGGTTGAGAAACACTGCCCTAAATCACTCTTCATGGCCAGGCTATCCACCCCGCCTAGTTTCCCCATGGCAAGAAGGGAAAGAGACCCCCAGAGAGATTCTCATGAGCCTTTCAAGGACCCCCTCTTGGCCTTGGGGCGCCCGTCTTTCACCCAGAGGGAGCACCCTGGGAGCCATCGGCATCTGTGGCAAGGAGTCTCTTCGCTCTTCTTTTTCTTCTTGTGGTTTCCACAAATTACTTCCATCCTGCTGTGGAATGCCAGACTCTTAATGAGGAGCACAGTTGAGATATGTATGAGTATATATACATATATATCTATTTTTCTTTTCCAAGAGGTGGACCAGACGCCCCTCGGCCCAATTAATGCATTCCAAGACAGGCCCAGAGGAGGTCAGTGGCCTCCTCCAGGGACGATGGGCCAGAGGGCCAGTCACACAGCCTGGGACCATCCTGGAGAGGTTCCCATGAAATGTCTTTTTGCTTTCCCTTCTCCTCCTGCATGGGGTGAGGGGAGAAGGAAGCAGCTCGGAGGGGTTTTCAGCCCATGCCAGGGGACACTGCTGAGTTAGAAGTGGGGTTCAGCATTAGAGAACTTGAGGGGACCCCTGTCTGCTGCTATTCACCTTCTCAGCAGTTTTGGCTGGCTGGCTGGGGGATTCTGGGAGTTGAAGTCCATACGGGATGGCTGGGGAATTCTGGGAGTTGAAGTCCATACGGGAAGGTCTGGGGAATTCTGGGAGTTGAAGTCCATACAGGATGGCTGGGGAATTCTGGGAGTTGAAATCCGTACGGGATGGCTGGGGAATTCTGGGAGTTGAAGTCCATACAGGATGGCTGGGGAATTCTGGGAATTGAAGTCCATACGGGATGACTGGGGAATTCTGGGAGTTGAAGTCCATATGGGAAGGTCTGGGGAATTCTGGGAGTTGAAATCCATATGGGAAGGTCTGGGGAATTCTGGGAGCTGAAGTCCATACAGGATGGCTGGGGAATTCTGGGAATCGAAATCCGTACGGGATGGCTGGGGAATTCTGGGAGTTGAAGTCCATACGGGATGGCTGGGGAATTCTGGGAGTTGAAGTCCATACGGGAAGGTCTGGGGAATTCTGGGAGTTGAAATCCATATGGGAAGGCTGGGGAATTCTGGAAGTTGAAGTCCATACGGGATGGCTGGGGGATTCTGGGAGTTGAAATCCATACGGGATGGCTGGGAAATTCTGGGAGTTGAAGTCCATACGGGATGGCTGGGGGATTCTGGGAGTTGAAGTCCATACGGGATGGCTGGGGGATTCTGGGAGTTGAAGTCCATACGGGATGGCTGGGAGATTCTGGGAGTTGAAGTCCATACGGGATGGCTGGGGAATTCTGGGAGTTGAAGTCCATCTGGGATGGCTGGGGAATTCTGGGAGTTGAAATCCATATGGGAAGGCCTGGGGATTTCTGGGATTTGGTCCATAAAGGATGACTGGGGAATTCTGGGACTTGAAGTCCAGCCATCATAAAGCACGCTGAGTGAGGAATTCTGGGATCTGAAGGCCACCTATTTAGAAACATGCTGGCTGGGGAATTCTGGGACTTCCCCAGCTCTCTGTCCATCTCTCTTGCATCGTGACAGCTGAGGAATTCTGAGAGTTGAAGTCCACATATTTTAAGTAGGCTGACTGGGGAATTCTGAGAGTAGAAGTTTGCACACCTTGTAACAAGCTGGTGGGGAATTCTGGGAGTTGAAGTCCACCTATGCTGGGCGAGGGATTCTGGGGGCTGAAGTCCACACATGTTGGCTGGGGAATTCTGGGAATTGAAGTCCACCCATCTTAAAGTAGCCAAGTTTGAGAAACACTGCTGGAGAACATCTTAACCAAAGCACATTTCTTCTTTCCTTGCTTCTTCTTGGTTTTTCCATCACAATCTTTGGAAACAGCTCCCTCTTCCCAGTCTGTTCTCCATAGCAGACCCTCTATTTTAGCCCCCCACCCTCAATTGGTGACAGACAGACCCCTGCCCATCTTCTTTAGCCTGCGGCCATCCATCTCTTTCCCTAAATTACCAAGGAGACTTAAAGCAGAGAGATCTCTTACCAGCTTGTTCATGAACGTAAGTTCCGTGGTGGTGGACGGCATATTATTTTTTCCATAAATCACAAAAGTCTCCAGAGCTGACAGCTCATTACAACTTTCGCCTTTGGGGGTCAGGATGTCAACATGTTCACTGGAGAAGATTTATCCCCCGAGGAAGAGCAGCAATGGCCGAAGACGAGAAGGGGAGAAAGGGAAAAAGGTTCTCTCTTAAAACAGGAAGACACAACAGTAAAAATTAGACCCACAAGGAGAAAAAAAATCTTTTTTTAAAAAGAAGCTTTTTATTTTTAATCTCTCACATACAATTACAGGTATACATTCACATGGCTATTCTTATTTTGTATTTATCACTTTTGCACATTTGTTTTCCCCATATAAAAGGTTAAAATATACAGTTAAAATATACATTCTGGGTTGCTTTGCTTGCCATCCCATACACCTATTTTATGTTATCACTACCCTAACTTTTCCTTTCTTTTCTCCCTCCGTCCCTTCTCTACTTCCTTCCTTCCTCCTCTCCTTTACCTTTCCTTCTTCTCTTGCCTCTCCCCTACTGCTCTCCTCCTCCTCCTCCTCCTCCTCCTCCTCCTCTTCTTCTTCTTCTTCATCATCATCATCATCATCATCATCATTATTATTATTTATAAAATTTATATGCCGCCCAATCCCGAAGGACTCTGGGAGAGGGGTTTGTGGATAGGAGGAAGAGGAGGAAGAGGATTAGAATTGGGCCATCCTGGGTGCTCTCTGAGGTTGGTTGTTTTCTTGCAGACGTTTCATGACCCAACTAGGTAACATCATCAGTGCTAGAAGGGAAAGGGGTTTGTGGAGGAGGAGGAGGAGGAGGAGGAGGAGGAGGAGGAAGAGGAGGAGGAGGAGGAGAGGAGGAGGAGGGGGAGGAGGAGGAAGCATGGCAGGCAAAGGATGCCACCAACCAGCCACCCTTCTATTTTCCACTGAGCAGTGCTGGATAAAGAGAAAATCAGTTCCATTTGAGAGGAAACCAATCTGTCTTGGAAGAAATCCAGAAGGCTGGTACCCACTAAATCAGCCCTTTGCTCTCTGCCCATATTCATTTAATGGCTTATTAGGCAGTTGGGGGGTGGGGTGGGGGGCAGGGCAGGGCAGGGCACAGCGACCCACTTTCACAACCACTGCAATCTTCGCTGTGTGGATTCCAGTCCAGTGACAAATTCCCGTGGAGTTTTGTGGGTATTTCGCCGAGGCTTCGGTGTTCCAACCTTGGCGTGGATTTCTGCCAGTTTCCTATCATTCGCCTCTCTGCGGCTTGAGAGGAGGGGAGGAGCCCATTTGGACAGATTCCTGGGGTCTCCCGGCTGGTTTTCCTGGTGATGCTAAGCAGTGATTTGAGGTTGCCTTCTTGGCTGGATGCCACCTTAACCTAAAGCCCTGGCATTTCTCCCCCTTTTTAAAAAAAAATAAGGGAAATATTTTTAACAATTTTATTTTATTCAAAAGGTTTAAAAGCCCTCGCATTTCTGAGTGGTCTCCCATCCACCCTGCTTACTTTTCTTTCTTTCTTTCCTTCTTTCTTTCTTTCTTTCTTTCTTTCTTTTTTTGCAGATTTTTTTTAAATTTTGTTCTCTTACATACCATTTTAAGTATATACACACACATAATTATTATTATTCTTTGCATTTATCATT
This sequence comes from Thamnophis sirtalis, assembly GCF_051295495.1. Taxonomy (NCBI): domain Eukaryota; kingdom Metazoa; phylum Chordata; class Lepidosauria; order Squamata; family Natricidae; genus Thamnophis; species Thamnophis sirtalis. The sequence continues at coordinate 2,183,142 of NW_028261391.1, forward strand.
CTTATATGTTTATTATTTCTTTTAATAGGTTATAATATACAGTTTGGGTTGCTTTATTTACCATCCCTTCCTCCTGTTATAACACCACCTTCTTTTCCCTTTCTTTTCTCTCTCCCTCCCTTCTCTACTTTCTTCCTTCCTCCTCTCCTTCCCTTCCTTCTTCCCTTACCTCTCTCCTACTCCTACTCTTCCTCTTCCCCTTCCTATCCTCTCTCCTTCTCTTCCTCTCCCTTCCACCTTCCTTAACCTCTTCCTTCTTTCCTCCTCTCCTTCCCCTTCCTACTCTCTCTCTCCTTCTCTTTCTCTCCTTCCTTCCTCCTCTCCTTCCCCTTCCTTCTTCCCTTACCTAAGGACAAGGATGTCTGCAGGATAATGTCAAAAGACTCAAGATGATGAGCACAGCATCCATGTGATAAAAGCTCCACCTCCTTTTTTAAGAGCCGAGGTGGCGCAGTGGTTAAATGCAGCACTGCAGGCTACTTCAGCTGACTGTGATCTGCAGTTCGGCTGTTCAAATCTCACCGGCTCAAAGGTTGACTCAGCCTTCCATCCTTCCGAGGTGGGTGAAATGAGGAGCCGGATTGTTGTTGGGGGCAATATGCTGACTCTGTAAACCGCTTAGAGAGGGCTGAAAGCCCTATGAAGTGGTATATAAGTCTAACTGCTATTGCTATTGCTATTATCCAAATGCATATCAAATTTAATAATCATTCTGAAATGCACATTAAAAATAGCAGGGGTTCAATTAGGCTCCTTCCTGAGCAGGGGGCTGGACTAGAAGACCTCCAAGGTCCCTTCCAACCCTATGATACTACCCAGTGGTGCCATCTCTGACTTTTGGGTCCCTATCCTACGGATTTAAATTTAAAAGTAGAACATGTAGAGAATCAGGGCAGGCAAAATAAAAATCATATAAAATAAATATAGATTGAAGGGTTGATTGGAACCATCTGGGCTGGCACTATTTGATGGGGCTCTCTGGAAAATATAATAATAACAATGTCAGGCTTTCCAAATTTTCCAGTCCCAAAACCAGATAGATCAAAAGGAAAAGAAAGAGGGGAAATATAGTGGAAAATATAGATTATAGTCTTCGAAAAAACATCCATCCTTGCCTTTCCGGCACAGGGGTATTGGCCGAGCACTGAACTGTCAGAAGGATAATTTGAGGCTCCAACTCCAACTGGGATTGCATAAGAATAAATAAAAATGAGATCCAGGCAGCTGTAAGGAAGGAAGAAATATTTATTCCTAAAAAGCAAAAAAACTTGGCTGCAGAGAAATGGGTACATTGGCAAACTTTAATAGGGGGAGCTTGTTCGGGGTGTGGAAGTGTCTATATGCCGAGGGGCGTGTGTGTGTGTGTGTGTGTTTTGTGAACATATCGTTCGGCTGGGAGAGTTAATTTAATGAACACTATTGTGTTTGCAGACCTTATCCTTTGATATGTGGATTGGGTCTGGGTGACTTGTTTTTTTGGAGTGGGGGGGGTTAAGGAAGTTTGCTAATTTGGGTGCGGGCTCCTTCATGAAGCAATCTGCGCACCGATTGGGAGGGGCGGATAATTTGGGGCTGCAACTCCAAGCGAGGTGGCCTAAGAATAAAATAAAATGATGATCCAGGGCAGGTGTGAGGAAAGAAGAAAGATTTATTCCTAAAAAGCAAATAAATAAATAAATAAATAAATAAATAACAACAATTGGCTGCGGAGAGATGGGGTACAATGGCAAACTTTTATAGGGAGAGATTCTTCAGTGTGTGTGTGTGCCTTTGTTTGTGAACATAGAGTTTGGCTGGGAGAGTTCGTTTATTTATTTATTTATTTATTTATTTTTAAAAAAACCAGTTCTTATTAAACATCTTCAAGTTTAAAAGAACAAGAAAAAAGAAATACAAAAGCAAATACAAAGCAGATAAAAACACAAAGAACATAACAATATACAGCTTTCCATATCAGCATGTGTGTGTGTGTGTGTTGCATTTTTGCTGATAAATAAATAAAGGGAAACTAGTATAGATCTATTTCAAGCTATAAAATATACTAGTCTCCCTTTATTTATTTATCAGCACAAACGCAACACAAATGTAACAAGGGCAACATTAAAAATAATGGCTTTCTGTCTGGATGATCTCCCGGGGTGAGCCGATAGACAGAAAAAAGGAAGCAATATGCTTACTCTCATATTTGGGCATACCAGACACACACACACACACACACACACATGTGTGTGTGTAGTATTTGTGCTGATAAATAAATAAAGGGAGACTAGTATAGATCTATTTCAAGCTATTTAGCTCTCATCAGCTAGCCATACCCTTACTGGGATTCGAACCTGTGCTGTATTACACCTTAGGCAGATGTGTTAACCACTAAGCCACAAGGTTCTCCTCCTTACCAGCTGAGCCAGGGAAGTAGGTATGTATTTAGTGTCACAACCCACATTTGGGCATACCAGGGGTTGTGACACTAAATACATAGCTACTTCCCTGGCTCAGCTGATAAAGGAGGAGAACCTTGTGGCTTAGTGGTTAACACGTCTGCCTAAGATGTAATACAGCACAGGTTCGAATCCCAGTAAGGGTATGGCTAGCTGATGAGAGCTAAATAGCTTGAAATAGATCTATACTAGTCTCCCTTTATTTATTTATCAGCACAGATACTACACAAATGTAACAAAGGCAACAGGAAAAATATTGGGTTTCTGTCGTGATGGTCTCTTGTGACGAGCCGATAGACAGAGAATGGATGCAGTCTGCTTCCTCCCATATTTGGGCATATCAGGGTTGTGACACTAAATACATATATATTCTGCTTTTGTGGTTTACAATTCAATGATTGCCTTCTCTTAAGACTTTAACAATTCTAATGGCAATGCAATAATTATATGATAATACAGTAGCATACAGCACATATTATCAAATTTTACATCTATACGTTTTTCTTCATAGTACATTCGTTAGTTTTCAAGAGCCGAGGTGGCGCAGTGGTTAGGGTGCAGTACTGCAGGCCACTTCAGCTGACTGTTATCTGCAGTTCAGCGGTTCTAATCTCACCGGCTCAGGGTTGACTCAGCCTTCCATCCTTCCGAGGTGGGTGAAATGAGGACCCAGACTGTGGGGGCAATATGCTGACTCTGTAAACCGCTTAGAGAGGGTTGAAAGCCCTATGAAGCGGTATATAAGTCTAACTGCTATTGCTATTGCTATTCTATTCCCTATCCACTTGGGGCAGTTGATTTAATGAACTCTAATTGTGTTTGCAGACCTTATCCTTTGATGTATGGATTGGGACTGGGTAATTTATATGGGCTTGTGGGAATTTGCTGCTAATTTGGGTGCAGGTGAGGCAAGCTGCGCTGGGATTGGGAGGGAGGGGGAGGAGGGAGAGGGAGGGGGCCTTTGCAAAAATGAAAACATTTTGAGTTGACCCAACAGAATTGGCTGGGGGTGGGGTCCGGGGGGGGGTGCAGGGAGGTTTGCAAGTGGAGAAGTGGAAGCCCTTTCGACTCAGATCAAAAACAACATTGCCCAGCTGATGTTTCTCAACTTTGGCAACTACCCTGGACTTCAACTCCCAGAATTCCCCCAGCCAGCCAAAGGATCGGTGGGTGGGAAGAGAACTGGTGGGAAGAGCCCTTTGGCAAAGCTGCCAGCTGCACCACAGAGGGAGAGAACAAAGAAGAGCTGGAGAAACGGCAGGGTGGCAGTGCCAGGAATAAGCCCAACGCCCAGGGGCAGAACTTTTGCAAGAAAGAAAGAAACAACAATCTCTTTTCAACATCTGAAAAACTACACAGAGAGAGGGAGAGGGAGAAGCGAAGGGAGGGAGGGAGGGGGAGAAAGAGAGAGAGAGAGAGGAGAGAGAGAGGAGAGAGAGGAGAGAGAGAGAGAGAGACGTTTCCAGTCCCCCTCACTGCATAAACACCACCCTAGCAAAAATTAGTTTCCTGCAAACAGGATCTAACATGATTAGGGGCTGGAGACTAAAACATATGAAGAACGGTTGCAGGAACTGGGGATGTCTAGTTTAATGAAAAGAAGGACCAGGGGGGACATGATAGCAGTCTTCCAATATCTCAGGGGTTGCTACAAAGAAGAGGGAGTCAAACTATTCTCCAAGGCACCTGAGGGTAGAACAAGAAGCAATGGGGGGAACTAATCAAGGAGAGAAGCAACTTCGAACTGAGGAGGAATTTCCTGACAGTGAGAATAATTAATCAGTGGAACAGAAGTTGCCTCCAGAAGTTATAAATGCCCCAACACTGGAAGTTTTTAAGAAGATGTTGGATAACAATTTGTCTGAAGTGGTGTAGGATTTCCTGCCTATGAAGGGGTTTGGACTAGAAGACCTCCAAGGTCCCTTCCAACTCTGTTATTCTATTCTATTCTAAAGAGTGCAGAGAAGAGCAACAAAGAGGATTAGGGGACTGGAGGCTAAAAGATAGGAAGAACAGTTTTCAGTGTAATGATAAGAAGGACTAGGGGAGACATGATAGCATCTTCCAATATCTCAGGGGCTGCCACAAAGGAGAAGGAGTCAAGCTATTCTCCAAGGCACCTGAGGGCAGGACAAGAAGCAATGGGTGGAAACTAACCAAGGAGAGAAGCAACTTAGAACTGAGGAATTTCCTGACAGTTAGAACAATTAACCAGTGGAACAGAAGTTGCCTCCAGAAGTTGTGAATGCCCCACACTGGAAGTCTTTAAGAAGATGTTGGAGAGCCGTTTGTCTGGAACGATATAGGGTTTCCTGCCTAGGCAGGGGGTGGACTAGAGGACCTCCTAGGTCCCTTCCAACTCTGTCGTTCTATATTTTATATTTGCTGTCTACCTGCAAATCTTCCCCAGCCAAGAAATAGGCAGTCCTCCTCATCTTACGAACACAACGGACCCCAAATTTTCTCTGGCTAAGTGACATGTGTTTTAAGCAAGGTTTGCTCTGTTTTACAACCCTTTTTTGCCAACGTGGTTAAGTGAATCACGGCAGATGTTAAGTTAGGGACATGGTTGTTAAGTGAATCTGGTTTTCCTTGCTAGAAGGTCATAGAAGGGGGTGTCGTGATCCCCCAGGACACTGCAACCCATCGTAAATGGGAGTCAATGGCCAGCCATCTGAATTTGGTCACGGGACTGGGGGTAGTGCAATGGTTGTGAGTGTGAAAAACTTTTTTTCCGTGCTTTTATAATTTGGAACGTCACTAAAAGAAAGGTTGTAACTTAAGGACTGCCTGTATATTCGGCTGTCCCCGGGAGCCCAGCATTCAGCATGAAAAACAAAATATGGAAATTCTACCCAGACAGTATCAGATTGAGGAAGCTGGAGACAATTTGGTTTAAAAGCGACTTTTGGGATAATAATCTCATCCCAGTTTCCAGGACTTGCTGTGATGCGGCCTTAATGAGGGAAGCCCCCTTGGGATTCCTCTGGAAAACTGCCTCTCCAAATGAGTTGACTCCAGATGGGCTGAGCTGATCTCTATTCCCCAGGAGGAGAATTAAGCCCTTAAAATCTCTCCCCCTGGACTCTCTTACATTTTCTGCTGTTTTGCAGAACATGTCTGCTAATAGCAGGGAAGCAGATCTATGCAGCTACTTTATATGGCCGGAGGCAGTAAGAGAACCGGCTTTATATCCATAAACATTTTATGGAGGTTTTCGTTTTACACAGGCAGCATAAAAACCAAAGCAAACTGAATAAAAAAAGGAGGGAAGGAGGAAAGGAGGAAAAAGAAAGGAGGGAGGAAGGAAGGGAAAGGAGAAGGAAGGGAGGGAAGAAGGGAGGGAGGAGGAGGAAGGGAAAGAGAAGGGAGGGAGGAGGGAAGGGAGGAAGAAGAGAGGTATGGATGAAAGAAAAGGAAAGAGGGAGAAGGAAGGGATGGGGGAAAGAAGGAGGAGGAAGGAAAAGGAAGGAGAGAGGGATGAAGGAAAGGAAAGAGGGAGAAGGAAGGAAGAGAAAGTAAGGAGAAGGAAGATAGGGATGAGGGAGGAAGGAAGGAGAGGGATGGATGAAAGAAAAGGAAAGAGGGAGAAGGAAGGAAAGGAAGGGAAAGAAAGGAGGGAGGAAGAAGAAGGAGGAGAAGAAGAAGGAAGAGAAGAAGAGAGAAGGAAGGAAGAGAAGAGAGGAGGATGAAGGAAAGAGGGAGAGAAGAAGAAAAGGGGGAGGGAAGGAAGGAAGAGAAAGATGGAAAAGAAGGAGGAGGAAGGAAAGGAAGGTAGGAGAAGGAAGATAGCGATGGGGAAGGAAGGGAGGA
>NW_028261391.1:2189592-2312092 GCF_051295495.1 Thamnophis sirtalis
TGGAAGAATATAATTTAAAACTGGCTAAACTTAGTTAAATTCAGTGATAATAGGTATAGTTAAATAAAAAGTGATAATGATAGTGTATGAGCCGAAGTGGCGCAGTGGTGAAATGCAGCACTGCAGGCTACTTCAGCTGACTGCAGTTCTGCAGTTCGGCTGTTCAAATCTCACCGGCTCAAGGTTGACTCAGCCTTCCATCCTTCCGAGGTGGGTAAAATGAGGACCCGGATTGTTGTTAGGGGGATATGCTGACTCTGTAAACCGCTTAGAGAGGGCTGAAAGCTCTAGGAAGCGGTAGATAAGTCTAACTGCTATTGCTATTGCTATAGTGATGTATACTCTTAAATTTCCTGAGTTTAAACTTCAGGATCTTATGCTAACCCAGAAATTGGATTCAGGCTGAGTGGATAAAGTTTCAATTCTCCTCTGCGGAATACAGGTCGCCATCGACATTCATTTAGCAACCGTTCAAAGTTACAACGGCAGTGAGAAAAATGGCATGACCGTTTTTCACACTTACGACCGTCACAGCACCCCTGGGGTCCTGCGATCAGAATTCAGGTACACTTGGCAACTGACTCATACTTATGACGGTCGCAGAGTCCCAGGGTTACAGGATTCCCCCTTTTGCAACCTCATGCCAAGCAAAGGCATTGGGGAAGCCGGATTCACTTAGCGACCGTGTTACTAACTTAACAACTGCTGCGGTTCACTTAACAATGGTGGCAAAAAAAAGGTTGTAAAATGGGGCAAAACTCAATGACTGTCTCGCTTAGCAACAAAAACATTGGGCTCAATCGTGGCCGTAAGTCGAGGACTGCCTGCATTCTTCAGAAGAGGAAAATCAGACAAGTGAAGAGAAGGACCAGGGGAGACAGGAGAGCATCTTCCAATATTTGAGGGGCTGCCCCAGAGAGGAAGCTATTTTCCAAAGCACAAGAAAGAGAGAGAGAGAGAGAGAGAAAGAAGGTGGAAGGTGGAAGGGAGGGAGGGATGGAAGGAAGGAAAAAATAATGAAAAAAGAAAAAAAGAGACATGGCTTGTTTAGAGAAGAGAAGGACCAGGGGAGACAGGAGAGCATCAATATTTGAGGGGCTGCCCAGGAGAGGAGGGGATCAAGCTATTCTTCAAAGCCCAAGAATGAGAAAGAGGGAGGGAGGGAAGGAAGGAAGGAAGGAAGGAAAGAAAGAAATAAAAAAATAAGTTGGAAGGGAGGGAGGGAGGGAGGGATGGAAGGAAGGAAGGAAAGGAGAACAGAGGAGGGAGGGAGGGAGGGAGGGAGGAAGGAAGGAAGGAAAGGAGAACAGAAGGAGGGAGGGAGGGAGGGAAGGATGGAAGGAAGAAAAAAATAATAAAAAAAGAAAAGAGAGAGACATGGCTAGCCTAGGGAAGAGAAGGACCAGGGGAGACAGAAGAGCATCTTCCAATATTTGAGGGGCTGCTACAGAGAGGAGGAGATCAGGCTATTCTCCAAGCCCAAAAATGAAAAAGAGGGAAGGAAGGAAGGAAGGAAGGAAGGAAGGAAGGAAGGAAGGAAGGAAGGAAAGAAGAGAAAGTTGGAAAGGAGGGAGGGAGGGATGGAAGGAAGGAAAGGAGGACAGAAGGAGGGAGGGAAGGCAGGAAGGAAGGAAGGAAGGAAGGAAGGAAGGAAGGAAGGAAGGAAGGAAGGAAGGAAAAAATAATAAAAACAGAAAAAAGAGAGGCATGGCTGGTCTAGGGAAGAGAAGGACCAGGGAAGAGAGGAGAGCATCTTCCAATATTTGAGGGGCTGCCCCAGAGAGGAGGGGGGAAAAGCTATTCTCCAAAGCCCCCGAAGGCCAGAGAAGGAAGAATGGATGGAAACTGACCAAGGAGAGATTCAACCTAGAAATAAGGAGGAATTTTCTGACAGTGAGAACAATCAACCCATGGAACAGAAGTTGCCTTCAGAAATTGTGGGAGCTCCATCCGTGGAGGCTTTCAAGGAGAGACTGGACTGCCCTCTGTCAGAAATGTTGTAGGGTCTAGGGGGTTGGACTAGATGACCTCCAAGGACCCTTCCAACTCTGTTAATCCATAATCAGACAAAGGTCGTCCTGTTATGTCTGCATTGAAACAGATGGACATTTTGTTTTCTCCGGATGTCCCACAGGTCGAGTCAGAGGATCAGGTCTTGGCGACCTTCTGTGGGAAAGAGGACCGAGATCCGGAACAGACTCCCGGACGAGAGCCAATCACATCTCCGGGATCACAAATGAGTCTGACTTTCCGGTCTGACTTTTCCAACGAGGAACGGTTCACGGGCTTCGACGCCCACTACGCCGCCGTGGGTGAGTTTGGATGCCTTGATTGGTTTCTTCCCCCATCTGGGGGCTGACACCGGAACTCAGTACAAGGAGAAATGCTTAGGTGGTAGGGGGGAGGGTGGACTAGATGACCTCCTGGTGGCCCAAAGTCACCCAGCTGGCTTTCATGGCTAAGGCGGGCGACAACTCACCCTCCCCTAGTGAACAGCCCAAATTGTGTCACCTGGCTTTCCTGGTGGAGGCGGGACTAGAACTCCCGTCTCCTGGTTTCTGGCCCAGCACCATAGCCAAAAACGACCCTCTTTATCTTGGTTGATTGGATCAGCCTTAAGGAGGAACCCCCCCCCACCCCACCCAACCCCCCCACAACCACCATTTCTCCGTTCAGCCAAAATGAAGATCTGCTAGCAATAGCAATAGCAATAGTAGTTAGATTTATATACCGCTTCATAGGGCTTTCAGCCCTCTCTAAGCGGTTTACAGAGTCAGCATATCGCCCCCAACAACAATCCGGGTCCTCATTTTACCCACCTCGGAAGGATGGAAGGCTGAGTCAACCCTGAGCCTTGGATGGATAGATAATAGATAAGATAGATATAGAAGATAGATAGATGATAGATAGATAGATAGATAGATAGATAGATAGATAGATAGATAGATAGATAGATAGATAGATAGATAGATAGATAGATATCAATAGCAATAGCAGTTAGACTTATCTACCGCTTCATAGGGCTTTCAGCCCTCTCTAAGCGGTTTACAGAGTCAGCATATCGCCCCCAACAACAATCCGGGTCCTCATTTTACCCACCTCGGAAGGATGGAAGGCTGAGTCAACCCTGAGCCGGTGAGATTTGAACCGCTGAACTGCTGATCTAGCAGTAGCCTGCAGTGCTGCATTTAACCACTGCGCCACCTTGGCTCTGCTAGCTATGGTTTTGATTCGAGGTGCCCCTGGTGTCCCGTCACAGATATCGACGAATGTTCGGAGAACAACGACGAGGAATTGGCTTGCGACCATCACTGCCACAACTACATCGGGGGCTATTATTGTTCCTGCCGCTTCGGCTACATTCTCCACTCGGACAACCGGACTTGCAAAGGTAAGGAATCCTCACCTGCCCTCTTGTCTCAAAAGGTGTCTTTTTTTTTCAGGAGGCAAATGGACTTTCTAGGGGTTTTTTTTTTTGTGAAGACTTTTTGCTTCTCATCCCAGAAGCTTCTTCAGCTCTGATTTGGATGGTGGGGAAAGGAAGGATTGACCCTCTTTGCAGACAGCTGGTCATTTGCATCCTTTTAGAGGGTCATCGAGGCCACTTGGAGGTTTCTCTGTGTCCTCAGGTGACCCTCAGGATTCATATTCCTTGCAGACAGCTGGTCATTTGCAGCCTTTTTAGAGGGTCGTTGAGGCCACTTGGAGGTTTATCTGTGTCCTCGGGTGACCCTCAGGATTCATATTCCTTGCAGACAGCTGGTCATTTGCAGCCTTTTTAGAGGGTCGTTGAGGCCACTTGGAGGTTTATCTGTGTCCTCGGGTGACCCTCAGGATTCATATTCCTTGCAGACAGCTGGTCATTTGCAGCCTTTTTAGAGGGTCGTTGAGGCCACTTGGAGGTTTATCTGTGTCCTCGGGTGACCCTCAGGATTCACATTCCTTGCAGACAGCTGGTCATTTGCAGCCTTTTTAGAGGGTCATTGAGGCCACTTGGACGTTTATCTGTGTCCTCAGGTGACCCTCAGGATTCATATTCCTTGCAGACAGCTGGTCATTTGCAGCCTTTTAGAGGGTCGTTGAGGCCACTTGGAGGTTTTACCTGTGTCCTCAGATGACCCTCAGGATTCACATTCCTTGCAGACAGCTGGTCATTTGCAGCCTTTTTAGAGGGTCGTTGAGGCCACTTGGAGGTTTATCTGTGTCCTCGGGTGACCCTCAGGATTCATATTCCTTGCAGACAGCTGGTCATTTGCATCCTTTTAGAGGGTCGTTGAGGCCACTTGGAGGTTTTACCTGTGTCCTCAGATGACCCTCAGGATTCACATTCCTTGCAGACAGCTGGTCATTTGCAGCCTTTTTAGAGGGTCATTGAGGCCACTTGGACGTTTATCTGTGTCCTCAGGTGACCCTCAGGATTCATATTCCTTGCAGACAGCTGGTCATTTGCAGCCTTTTAGAGAGTCGTTGAGGCCACTTGGAGGTTTCTCTGTGTCCTCAGGTGACCCTCAGGATTAATATTCCTTGCAGACAGCTGGTCATTTGCAGCCTTTTTAGAGGGTCATTGAGGCCACTTGGAGGTTTATCTGTGTCCTCAGGTGACCCTCGGGATTCATATTCCTTGCAGACAGCTGGTCATTTGCATCCTTTGAGAGGGTCATTGAGGCCACTTGGAGGTTTATCTGTGTCCTCAGGTGACCCTCAGGATTCATATTCCTTGCAGACAGCTGGTCATTTGCATCCTTTTTAGGGAGTCGTTGAGGCCACTTGGAGGTTTCTCTGTGTCCTCAGGGTCCCCTGAGGGGTGCAAATGGTTCCTGTAGTCTGCATTTTTTCCCCTGTTCCTACTCCCACTCTTCATCCAAAATTGTGTAGCTATAAGTCTGTAGATAGAAAGGAGATAACTGGACTTTCTTGTTTTTCCTTCTGAAGACGTTTCGCTTCTCCTCCAAGGAGCTTCTTCAGCTCTGAGTGGATGGTTGGGAATGGAAGGATTGACCCTCTTTGCAGACAGCTGGTCATTTGCATCCTTTGAGAGGGTCGTTGAGGACACTTGGGAGGTTTCTCTGTGTCCTCAGGGTCACCTGAGTGGTGCAAATGGTTATAGCAATGGCAATAGCAGTTAGACTTATATACCGCTTCATAGAGCTTTCAGCCCTCTCTAAGCGGTTTACAGAGTCAGCATATCGCCCCCAACAATCCGGGTCCTCATTTTACCCACCTCGGAAGGATGGAAGGCTGAGTCAACCTTGAAGGAAGGAAGGAAGGAAGGAAGGAAGGAAGGAAGGAAGGAAGGAAGGAAGGAAGGAAGGAAGGAAGGAAGGAAAAGGATGGAGAGAGAGATAGAGGGAGAAGGAAGGAAGGAAAGAAAAGGATGGAGGGAGGGATAGAGGGAGAAGGAAGGAATAGCAATAGCAGTTAGACTTATATGCCGCTTCATAGGGCTTTCAGCCCTCTCTAAACGGTTTACAGACTCAGCATATTGTCCCCAACAACAATCCGGGTCCTCATTTCACCCACCTCGGAAGGATGGAAGGCTGAGTCAACCTTGAAGGAAGGAAGGAAGGAAGGAAAAGGATGGAGAGAGAGATAGAGGGAGAAGGAAGGAAGGAAGGAAAAGGGATGGAGGGAGGGATACAGGGAGAAGGAAGGAATAGCAATAGCAGTTAGACTTCTATACCGCTTCATAGGGCTTTCAGCCCTCTCTAAACGGTTTACAGACTCAGCATATTGCCCCCAACAACAATCCGGGTCCTCATTTTACCCACCTCGGAAGGATGGAAGGCTGAGTCAACCCTGAGCCAGTGAGATTTGAACAGCCGAACTGCAGTCAGCTGAAGTAGCCACTGCGCCACCTCGGTTCCTGTAGTCTGCAATTTTCCCCTCTGGAAATCCCTTCCTACTCCCACTTCTTTCCAAGGGTCTTCATCCAAAATTGAGTAGCTAAAAGTCTGTAGATAGAAAGGAGACAATTGGACTTCCTTGTTTTTCCTTTTGAAGATGTTTTGCTTCTCCTCCAAGAAGCTTCTTCAGCTCTGACTGGATGGTGGAGAAATGGAAGGATTGATGCTCCTTGCAGACAAAGCTGGTTATTTGCATCCTTTGAGAGGGTCGTTGAGGCCACTTGGAGGTTTCTCTGTGTCCTCAGGGTCACCTGAGTGGTGCAAATGCGAGTGGAGCCTTCTTGGAACGGGCTGAAAGGACCATGTTGTAGACCGGAGATAGATGAGGTCGGTGAGGCTCCACACCCAGGTGCACCACTCAGTTGACCCTAAGAACACAGGGTAAATCTCCAAGTGGCCTCAACGACCCTCTAAAAAGGATGCAAATGACCAGCTGCCTGCAAGGAGCATCAATCCTTCCCTTGCCCACCATCCAAATCAGGGCAGAAGAAGCTCCTTGGATGAGAAGCGAAACATCTTCGAAAGAAAAGCCAGTTGCACAAATGGTTTGATTCTCCCTGCAGATTCCAAAGTATGACAGACAGTCCTTAACTTACAACAGTTCGTTCAGAGACCACTGGACGTTACGATGGCATTGAAAAACGTGGCTTGTGACCGTCACGCCGTCAACCAAAACTAACCAGGTTAATGTTGTGATCTGTGTGTGTGTGTGTCTTTTACAGTGGAATGCAGCAGCAACCTCTTCACCCAGAGGAGCGGGGTGATCCACAGCCCCGATTTCCCCAACCCCTACCCCAAAAGCTCCGACTGCGGATACCGCATTGGCTTGGAGGAAGGATTTTTCATTACACTCCAGTTTGATGACAGTTTCGACATCGAGGATCACCCGGAGGTGACCTGTCCCTACGATTACATTAAGGTCAGGGCTTTCAATCCATGGGAGTCCCAGAATGGCAGCAGAGGGGAAAGAGTTGCTGCACTGGGGAGGGGGGTCCTGGGTGCGCCCTGAGCTGCGTGGTTTTCTTCCGGGCATTTCATAACCCAACTAGGGAACATCATCAGTGCTAGAAGGGAGGAAGAGGATTGTGCGGGGTCCTTGGTGCTCTCTGAGCTGGGAGGTTTTCTTGCAGACATTTCATGACCCAGCTAGGTAACATCATCAGTGCTAGAAGGCAGAGGAATTTGTGGAAAGGAGGAGGAGGAAGGGGAGGAGGAAGGAGGAGGTAGATAAGGGGGAGGAAGAAGAAAAATATTGTGGGGTCCTCGATGCTCTCTTGAGCTTTGTGGTTTTCTTGAAGACGTTTCATGACCCACCTAGGTAACATCATCAGTGCTAGAAGGGAAAAGGATTTGTGGAGAGGAAGAGGAGAGGGAGGAGGAGGAGGAGGGGAGGATTAGAATTGGCTCATCCTTGGTGCTCTCTGAGCCGGGTGGTTTCTTTGCAGGCGTTTCATGACCCAACTAGGTAACATCGTCAGTGCTAGAAGGGAGAGGGATTTATGAAGGAGAGGAGGGAGGAGGAGGAGGAGGAGGAGGAGGAGGAGGAGGAGGAGGAGGAGGAGGAGGAGGAGGAGGAGGAGGAGGAGGAGGAGGAGGAGGAGGAGGAGGAAAAGGAGTTTTTGGTACTCTCCTCTGAGCTTGGTGGTTTTCTTACAGATGTTTTATTATCCAACTAGGTAACATCATCAGTGCTAGGAGGAGGAAGGGTTTGTGGAAAGGAGGAGGAGGAGGAGGAGGAGGAGGAGGAGGAGGAGGAGGAGGAGGAGGAGGAGGAGGAGGAGGAGGAGGAGGAGGAGGAGGAGGAGGAGGAGGAAAAGGAGTTTTTGGTACTCTCTCTGAGCTTGGTGGTTTTCTTACAGATGTTTTATTATCCAACTAGGTAACATCATCAGTGCTAGAAGGGAAAAGGATTTGTGGAGAGGAAGAGGAGAGGGAGGAGGAGGAGGAAGAGGAGAGGGAGGAGGAGGAGGAGGAGGAGGATTAGAATTGCTCATCCTGGGTGCTCTCTGAGCTGGGTGGTTTCCTTGCAGACGTTTCATGACCCAACTAGGTAACATCATCAATTGTAGAAGGGAGAGGGATTTATGAAGGAGAGGAGGGAGGAGGAGGAGGAGGAGGAGGAGGAGGAGGAGGAGGAGGGAGGAGGAGGAGGAGGAGGAGGAGGAGGAGGAGGAGGAGGAGGAGGAGGAGGAGGGCTGGAAAAGAGAGGTTATATGGTATATAAACAGGGAACAAATCCCTCCTCCCTTACAGCATTGATGATATTCCCTAGTCCGGTCATGAAACGTTTGCAAGAAAACCACCCAGCTCAGAGAGCATCAAAGTGTTAGAAACTGTGGATGTCACTTTTTTTTCCCCAGTGCTGTTATAACTTTGAGCCGTCACTGAATGAATGGTTGCAATCTTAACCTGTAATTGTCCCCACGGTTAGTTTCTCCCTAGTTCTAAGTTGCTTCTCTCCCTGATTAGTTTCCACCCATTGCTTCTTGTCCTGCCCTCAGGTGCTTTGGAGAACAGTTTGACTCCCTCTTCTTTGGGGCAGCCCCTGAGAGATTGGAAGATGCTATCATGTCTCCCCTGGTCCTTCTTTCCATTAAACTAGACATTCCCAGTTCCTGCAACCGTTCTTCATATGTTTTATCCTCCAGGCCTTTGATCGTCTTAGCTGCTCTTCTTTGCACTCTGCGCACTCTCTGGGGACCTCATAAACCTTGGCTTTATCGCTTGACAGGTCAAAACTGGGTCGAAAGAACTTGGGCCCTTTTGCGGAGAAAAGTCTCCGGGGCGAATCGAAACCCAGAGCAACCAAGTTCAAATCCTGTTCCACAGTGATAATTCGGGAGAGAACCGAGGGTGGAAATTAACCTACACGACCACAGGTAAACTATATAACCCTGGAGCCTAAAGGCTGGAAGGCCCCTTTGAGGTCATCTAGACGAATGTTGCCCAATCTCAGGAAACTTAAGATGGGAACTCCCGGAATTCCCCAGCCAGCCAAACAATTCCCAATCATGTTTATTTAGCCTGCCTTTAATATTTTTATAAATAACTCAAGGCTTTTTTTTCCGGGACTAGAACTCACCGTCTCCTGGTGATTGGCCCAAGGTCACCCAGCCGGCTTTCATGCCTAAGGCAGGACTAGAAACTCACCGTCTCTTGATGATTGACAGAAAGTCACCCAGTGAGCTTTCATGCCTAAGGCGGGACTAGAACTCACCGTCTCCTGGTGATTGGCCCAGTCACCCAGCTGGCTTTCATGCCTAAGGCGGGACTAGAACTCACCGTCTCTTGATGATTGACAGAAAGTCACCCAGTGAGCTTTCATGCCTAAGGCGGGACTAGAACTCACCGTCTCCTGGTGATTGGCCCAAAGTCACCCAGTGAGCTTTCATGCCTAAGGCGGGACTAGAACTCACCGTCTCCTGGTGATTGGCCCAAAGTCACCCAGTGAGCTTTCATGCCTAAGGCGGGACTAGAACTCACCGTCTCTTGATGATTGACAGAAAGTCACCCAGTGAGCTTTCATGCCTAAGGCGGGACTAGAACTCACCGTCTCCTGGTGATTGGCCCAAAGTCACCCAGTGAGCTTTCATGCCTAAGGCGGGACTAGAACTCACCGTCTCTTGATGATTGACAGAAAGTCACCCAGTGAGCTTTCATGCCTAAGGCGGGACTAGAACTCACCGTCTCCTGGTGATTGGCCCAAAGTCACCCAGCCGGCTTTCGTGCCTAAGGCGGGACTAGAACTCACCATCTCCTGGTGATTGGCCCAATGTCACCCAGCCGGCTTTCATGCCTACGGCGGGACTAGAACTCACCGTCTCCTGGTGATTGGCAGAAAGTCACCCAGTGAGCTTTCATGCCTAAGGCGGGACTAGAACTCACCATCTCCTGGTGATTGGCAGAAAGTCACCCAGTGAGCTTTCATGCCTACGGCGGGACTAGAACTCACCGTCTCCTGGTGATTGGCCCAAAGTCACCTAGCCGGCTTTCATGCCTAAGGCGGGACGAGAACTCACCGTCTCCTGGTGATTGGCCCAAAGTCACCCAGCTGGCTTTCATGCCTAAGGCGGGACTAGAACTCACCGTCTCCTGGTGATTGGCCCAAAGTCACCCAGCTGGCTTTCATGCCTAAGGCGGGACTAGAACTCACCCTAACCCTAACTCACCTAAAGACGCTATAAATTTTGCATTTTTTAAAAATAGGATTTTTGTGTGGCAAAGGCACTTCAGAAAATGTGTAACTCTGGGGTTGTTCAAACCAAGACCGTCCCTTTCCCCTTGTCCTCTCTGCTTGTCCCCCCTCTTAAACACAGGGGATGCGTGTCCACTCCTGGATCCCCCCATCCATGGAAACTGGAGCCCTCCCAAGCCACCTACACCTTCAAGGACCAGGTTGTGATTAGCTGCAATCCGGGATACAACGTGGTGAAGGTAGGTGGACCCCCGGAAGAGAAATCAAGAGAAACGGAGCTTACCCACGTTCGGGCATGAAAGGTTACTGCTTGCCCTGTGGTGGAGCCTCCCTGGGCATGAGCAGTCTATCTCAGTGCAGAGGCTAAACCTCCCACGGTCTGAAAAGAGGCAGACTTTCCTTCCATTTCTAATCACACACGCTCGGCCAGGTAAATGGTGCAAATCCAACTCAATTCACACTCCCCACAATGCATCTTAATTTATTGGTTGGCAAGGTGGTTTTGATAGTCACGCCTCTGGTCCCAGGGTCTCCAGGCAGCGAACCAATGAAATAACAGTATTAAGACTTAGAAGGATAGGATAGGATAGGATAGGATAGGATAGGATAGGATAGGATAGGATAGGATAGGATAGGATAGGATAGAATAGAATAGGATAGGATAGGATAGGATAGGATAGGACAGAATACAGAATAGAATAGAACAGAACAGAATACAGAATAGAATAGAATAGAATAGAATAGAATAGAATACAGAATAGAACAGAACAGAACAGAATATATTTGAATGAAGAATAGAATAGAACAAAAACAGAATAGAACAGAATACAACATATTTGAATGAAGAATAGAATAGAATACAACATATTTGAATGAAGAATAGAACAGAACAGAATAGAATACAACATATTGGAATGAAGAATAGAATAGAACAGAACATATTGGAATGAAGAAGAGAAGAGAACAGAATAGAACAGAACAGAATTGAATAGAACAGAATATGACATATTTGAATGAAGAATAGAACAGAACAGAACATATTGGAATGAAGAATAGAATAAAACAGAACAGAACATATTGAAATGAAGAACAGAACAGAATTGAATAGAACAGAATATGACATATTTGAATGAAGAATAGAACAGAACAGAACATATTGGAATGAAGAATAGAATAAAACAGAACAGAACCTATTGGAATGAAGAATAGAATAGAACAGAACAGGAACAGTATTGGAATGAAGAACAGAACAGAACATATTGGAAGGAAGAATAGAATGGAACAGAATAGAACAGAACATATTGGAAGGAAGAATAGAATGGAACAGAATAGAACAGAACATATTGGAATGAAGAATAGAACAGAACAGAAAGAATAGAACAGAATACGACATATTTGAATGAAGAATAGAATAGAACAGAACAGAACCTATTGGAATGAAGAATAGAATAGAACAGAACAGGAACAGTATTGGAATGAAGAACAGAACAGAACAGAATAGAATAGAACAGAATATGACATATTGGAATGAAGAATAGAACAGAACAGAATAGAACAGAATACGACATATTTGAATGAAGAATAGAATAGAACAGAACAGAACCTATTGGAATGAAGAATAGAACAGAACAGAATAGAATAGAACAGAATATGACATATTTGAATGAAGAATAGAACAGAACAGAACATATTGGAATGAAGAATAGAATAAAACAGAACAGAACCTATTGGAATGAAGAATAGAATAGAACAGAACAGGAACAGTATTGGAATGAAGAACAGAACAGAACATATTGGAAGGAAGAATAGAACAGAATAGAATAGAACAGAATACGACATATTTGAATGAAGAATAGAATAGAACAGAACAGAACCTATTGGAATGAAGAAGAGAAGAGAAGAGAATTTGTTTCATAGAATTGAGAGTTGGAAAGGACCTTGGAGGTCTTAGGCAGAAGACCCTGGACCCCTGATGGTAAAACTTATGGCGGGTGCCGTCACCCCAGCTCAGTTCTCCCACGCGTGCGCACAGCCATCCAGTGGCCATCTGATTTTCGGGGCTTTGCCACGCATCTGTTCATCTGCGACTTAAATTCCTCACTTAGCGACGTAAATTCTGTCCTCCCCTTGTGGCCGTCAGCCGAGGCCTGCCTGCAGTGAAACGAAATAAACCGTCTCCCAGCTGTGAGAATCAGCCTTTTTCTGCCTCTCTTTCAGGACGACGTGGAGAGCGAGACCTTCCAGATGGAATGCATGAAGGACGGCGTGTGGAGCAGCCGAGTGCCGGAGTGCAAAAGTAAGGTGCCGGTTTGGCGGTCTTCAGCAACGGGAGGGGGATCCGACGGGGTCCCAGGGTCGGTGGCTTTGCCCACCCGTGTGGGCAAGGTTGGTTGGCACGGTCGAATCTCCTTCAGGGGTTTCAACTCGGATGGACAAGCGCACAGGGGTTCTGACCCAGCTCCCCAAACACAACAAACCCTCGGAAGTGAACTCAAAAAATTCCTTTGTTCGGCAGCCCCAGCAAAAAAGTTTCCCTCGTAGGCTACGAATTCCGTCCATTCAGAAGATGAATAGTTGCCTGTCCCATCTATTCATCTCCGCCCCCTGCCTTTTATCCCCAGAGTTAGGGTGGGGCTTCGCTAGCAGCGGTGGCTCTTCCGTCCCAAGGACCGGCCCACAGATTTCCACGGCTCTCCTCTCCTCTGCATTCTGTGCATCCGCGCATCAGGCATTGGACCCAGATGTTCCTCCTCTTCCTCGTCAGCCCCCTCCAGACCTGGGGGCTCTTGACTCTCTGTCTGAGGACTGACAGATAGCCCAAGCTCCCCCATTCTTTCTTTCTCTCTGTGTCTCTTTCTCTCTTCTCTCTCTCTCTCTCTCTCTCTTACTCTCTCTCTCTTCCTCCCTCCCTCTCTCTCTTCCTCCCCTCTCACTCTCTCTCTCTTCCTCCCCCCCCCTCTCTCTTCTTCTCTCTCTCTCTTTCTTTCTCTCTACCTCTTCTCTCTCTCTCTCTCTCTTACTCTCTCTCTTCTTCCCCCCTCTCTCTCTTACTCTCGCTCTTCCTCCTTCTCTCTCTTCCTCCCTCTCTCTCTCTCGCTCTCACTCTCGCTCTCTCTCTTCCTCCCTCCCCCCTCTCTCTCCTTCTCTCTCTCTCTCTCTTTCTCTTTCTTTCTCCCTCTTCTTTCTCTCTCTTACTCTCTCTCTTCCTCCCCCCTCTCTCTCTTCCTCTCGCTCTTCCCCCTCTCTCTCTCCGTCTCTCTCTTCCTCCCGCCCTCTCTCTCTCTCTCTCCTCTCCTGTCTCTTTCTTTCTTTCTTTCTCTCTCTCTGCCATATCCATTCCTTCTTCCCCCTCAGAGTTCCCAGTGTCAGATTCGGGTTAATGTCAGGTTCCAAATAGCATCCGAAATTAAATCAGAGTCCGAGGCAAAGAATTCCTCAAAGTTCCAATTGATGAAGAGAGCCATGTTGGCACATCTGGGGAAACCCGAATCGGAAAGCTTCCCTGTTTTCCCCTCCCACTTGGAAGTTCAAGATCTTTCCTCCGCTACCCACAAGACCACCCCATGGTCCAATCTCCCACTGCCCTGCTGGCAGTTTCCCCCATCCCAGATCCGGTCAGGTGCAGAGGTGCAGAGACAAAGGACGACCTTGGCTTTCTGGAAAGAATGTTGTTATGGCTACCTAGCATCTAACTCCATACAATCCCCCCTCCCATTTTCCACCATAGAAAATAGTAGAATAATAGGAAGCGTGGTTCGGCAACATGGTCATTAAGTGGGTGTTGTTCCATTGTTACGACCATTTTGACTGGCGTCATGACTGCTTCTCAGCCGTAACAAATTGCAGGGTTCAGTTTATGGTCGTAATGCCAGTGCTATCTGCCCATCCAGACCTCCGCCGGGGGGGGGGAGAGGGCAGCACCTCCAACGGCCCACAAGGTACGCCATGGTGCCCTTTTCCCTTAACGCCAAGGGGGGAAGGGGGGGGCGATGGAGGAATCCTCTGTTTTCCGTCATTCTGCGCCAGAACCAACCGCAGGAAGCTTCCAGTTTGTGCCTTCCTTTCGCAATCAGTTTAACGCCGGGATGCTTTTTGCTGGTGCGGCTTCTGACGGTTTGCATGATGCATGTTCTCACGAGCTCCCCTTCCTTTCTCTCTCTTTCTGCCCTTCCTTCCTTCCTTCCCTCCTCTCTTGTTCTGTCCGTCCGGCCCTCCTTTCTTTCTTTCTTCCTCCCTCCCGTTTTTCTTCCTGCCTTCTTCCATCCTTCCTTCTCCCTCCCACCCACCTTCCCTTCCTTCCATTCCCTCTACTTCCTCCCTCTCTTCCTCCTAGTTCCCTCTTTCTTCCTCCTTTCCTTCCTTCCTACCTTCCTTCTTCCCCCTCCCACCTCTCTCTCCCTCCCTTCTTCCTTTCCTCCTCCTCCTTCCTTCCTTCCTTTCTTCCTTCTTCCTCCCTCCCTCCCACCTTCTCTCCCTCCCTTCTTCCTTTCCACCTCCTCCTTCCCTTCTTCCTTCTTCCTCCCTCCCTCCACCTTCTCTCCTCCCTTCTTCCTTTCCTCCTCCTCCTTTCCTTCCTTCGTCCTCCCTCCCACCTTCTCTCCCTCCCTTCTTCCCTTCCACCTCCTCCTTTCCTTCCTTCCTTCTTCCTCCCTCCTTCCTCCCTCCCACCTTCTCTCCCCTCCTTCTTCCCTTCCCTTCCCTTCCTTTCCTTCCTTCCTTCCTTCTTCCTTCCTCCCTCCCACCTTCTCTCCCTCCCTTCTTCCCTTCCACCTCTTCCTTTCCTTCCTTCCTTCCTTCTTCCTCCCTCCCTCCCACCTTCTCTCTCTCCCTTCTTCCTTTCTCCTCCTCCTTTCCTTCCTTCGTCCTCCCTCCCACCTTCTCTCCCTCCCTTCTTCCCTTCCACCTCCTCCTTTCCTTCCTTCCTTCTTCCTCCCTCCTTCCCTCCCTCCCACCTTCTCTCCCTCCATTCTTCCCTTCCACCTCCTCCTTTCCTTCCTTCCTTCCTCCTTCCTTCCTCCCTCCCACCTTCTCTCCCTCCCTTCTTCCTTTCCACCTCCTCCTTGCCTTCCTTCCTTCTTCCTCCCTCCCTCCCACCTTCTCTCCCTCCCTTCTTCCTTTCCACCTCCTCCTTTCCTTCCTTCCTCCCTCTCTCCCTCCTCCCTCTCTCTTTCTTCCTCCTTCCCTTCCATCCCTCCATTTTTCCCCTTTTGCCTTTGCCACAGTGGCCGAAGCCGAGCTGACCGAGAAAAAGATCTCGATAAACGAGGACTCAGATTCCGCAGCGGCCTGAGCCGGGAGCCCATGGAGGAGGAAGTGGTCTGGGCCCCTCGGCCTCCCTGTGTGGGGAGGGAAAATATTCCATTTCCCTCTGGGAATGATATGACCCCCCCTCTCCAACCTCTCACGGTGTTCCTCAACAGCCCCTGGGGCTCTTCCAGCTGCGGCCTTTTAAACCCTTCCTTCCCCACCAGCCAAGCTCATAAAATCAGAATTCCTAAGAGAGAAAAATCACGGCCTTCCGGACATCTTCCTTGCAAGGAATCCATCCATCCATCCTTGGGATCGCGGAATTTTCTATCTTCCTTCAGCTGCCTCCTTTGCTCCCTCTTTCATAACCCAGGAATGAAAAGGCTTCTTTGCAACTACGGGACTAACGCTCTTCTTTCCCTGGTGATGGGAACGGCTGAGACTTTTTAATTTCCCCGAACTGTATCCTCCTTCTCCGGTTTCTTCTGGCCCTGCTGGATGGGTGGCGTCCCGGGGGGCTGGGGGGGGGCTCGTCCTTTCCTGTTTCTGCATGCGCTTCGCGACTCCAAGACGCTAGGAACGTGGGGAAACAACAGCCTTGCAGAGTGGGAAACGTGTGGGGATGGGGGGAGAGGCCAGATCCACAGGAAAAGATTTCCTTTTTAAAAGAAAAAATTCTTACGTGGCTTCCAAATCTGCAAATCCTACCGTTCCTGTCAGGAGCATCGGGGGGGGTGGGTTAAAAAAAGGTGCAAATGATGGTTGCAACCTCCAATGGAAGCCCTGCCTCCCCCCCCCCCAAATATGTACGTCGCTGGATACTGAGATGGGGAGCATATAAATGTAATAAATAAGTTAAAAATATGTAACAACACAAAAGACACAGACACATATGCAGATGCCCAGATACAGCTGTTCCTGTGGGATCATTCAAATCACCAAGATGGTGAGTTGGGGGGGGGGAGAGGATGCAACACGACACATTGGACCCCTGTTCCAATTTACTTGGCGTGTAGCTTGAAAGGTGGTTTCACTCCGTCAGAGGTCTTGCTCAGCCTTGCTCGCGGTCTCCATCAGGCTCCCCCCCCAAGAGAGAGTGGGGGGGAGGGAGGGAGGGAGGGAGAAATGGATGTCTACGCCTGCAGGCAGGAGTGAAATGAAGAATAGAGGAACTGGGCCAGTATTTCTTGACACCAGTATTTCTTGACACGGGCGGCTTGAAGATGTGTGGACTCCCAGGAAAGAAAAATAAAATAAAATAAAATAAGAAAAGGGAAGGGAAGGGAAGGAGAAAAGAAAGGAAAATAGAAATGAAAGGGAAAGGAAAGAAAAGAAAGAAAGGAAGAGAGAAAAGGGAAAGGAAAGGAGAGAGGAAAGGAGAAAGGAAGAAAGGAAAGTGAAAGGAAAGGACAGGAAAGGGAAAGGAAAGGGGGAAGGAGAAAGGAAAGGATAGGAAGGGAAAGGGAAGGAAAGGGAAAGGGAAGGAGAAAAGAAAGGAAAGGAGAAATGAAAGGGAAAGGGGGAAGGAGAGAGGAAAGAAAAGGAGAAAGGAAGAGAGAAAAGGAAAGGAGAAAGGAAGAGGAAAGGAAAGGAGAGAGGAAGAGGAAAAGGAAAGGAGAAAGGAAGAGAGGAAAGGAAAGGAGAGAGGAAAGGAGAAAGGAGAAAGGAAAGAGGACAGGAAAGGAGAAAGAAAGGACAGGAAAGGGAAAGGAAAGGGGAAGGAGAAAGGAAAGGATAGGAAGGGAAAGGGAAGGAGAAATGAAAGGGAAAGGGGGAAGGAGAAAGGAAGAGAGGAAAGGAGAAAGGAAGAGGGGAAAATGAATGGGAAGAAAAGGAAGGAGAAAAGAAAGGAAAGGAGAAATGAAGGGGAAGGAGAAAGGAAGAGAGGAAAGGAAGAGGAAAGGAGAAAGGAAGAGGGGAAAGAGAAAGGGAAGGAAAGGGGAAGGAGAAAAGAAAGGAAAGGAGAAATGAGAGGGAAAGGGGGAAGGAGAAAGGAAAGGATAGGAAGGGAAAGGGAAGGAAAGGGGAAGGAGAAAAGAAAGGAAAGGAGAAATGAAAGGGAAAAGGGGAAGGAGAAAGGAAAGAAAAGGAGAAAGGAAGAGAGGAAAGGAGAAAGAAAGGACAGGAAAGGGGGAAGGAGAAAGGAAAGGATAGAAAGGAGAAAAGAAAGGAAAGGAGAAATGAAATGGAAAGGGAAGGATAAAGGAAAGAAAAGGAGAAAGGAAGAGAGAAAGGAAAGGAGAAAGAGAGGACAGGAAAGGGAAAGAAAAGGAGAAAGGAAGAGAGGAAAGGAAAGGAGAAAGAAAGGACAGGAAAGGGAAAGGAAAGGGGAAGGAGAAAGGAAAGGATAGGAAGGGAAAGGGAAGGAGAAATGAAAGGGAAAGGGGAAGGAGAAAGGAAGAGAGAAAAGGAGAAAGGAAGAGGGGAAAATGAATGGGAAGAAAAGGAAGGAGAAAAGAAAGGAAAGGAGAAATGAAAGGGGAAGGAGAAAGGAAGAGAGGAAAGGAAGAGGAAAGGAGAAAGGAAGAGGGGAAAGAGAAAGGGAAGGAAAGGGAAGGAGAAAAGAAAGGAAAGGAGAAATGAGAGGAAAGGGGAAGGAGAAAGGAAAGGATAGGAAGGGAAGGGAAGGAAAGGGGGAAGGAGAAAAGAAAGGAAAGGAGAAATGAAAGGGAAAAGGGGAAGGAGAAAGGAAAGAAAAGGAGAAAGGAAGAGGAAAGGAGAAAGAAAGGACAGGAAAGGGGAAGGAGAAAGGAAAGGATAGAAAGGAGAAAAGAAAGGGAAAGGAGAAATGAAAGGGAAAGGGGGAAGGAGAAAGGAAAGAAAAGGAGAAAGGAAGAGAGGAAAGGAGAAAGAAAGAGAGGACAGGAAAGGGAAAGGAAAGGGGGGAGGAGAAAGAAAAGGGAAGGAAAGGAGAAAGGAAAGAAGATGAGGAAGGGAAGGGAAGAAAGAAAGGGAAGAAGACAAGAGAAGGGAGGAGGGAGAGAAAGAAAGGAAAGGAGGAGAATGGGGAGGAAGGAAGGAAGAAGGTAAGGAAGGGGGAGGGGAAGGAAAGAAGGACACAATCCAGTTGAACAAACCAGGGTTTGCTAGCTGGGGAATTCTGGCCCTTCAGTCCACCCTTCTTCAAGTCGACGCAGTTGAGAAAGCTGCCTCGCGTAGACTCTGAACCCAGACCTCAAGAGACCCAGGTCAACCCCCTGCAGATGTATCACACAACACGTCGTACTAGGTTCGTCCGTGGCTGCTCATCCTAACCCTGATCAGATTTGTGAGCGTGCCGGATGGAGGAGACCGGACGGGAAGTTCCTCCTGTGCATCCTTCGTCTTACGGGAACAATCTCTTTCATTAGTTAATAACGTTTTGCGTAAACCCAGGGAAATGGAGTTCGTTCATCATACCCAGGTTCAGTTTGTGGTGTGGACCCAGCAGCTAAAAGAGGAGACAAGGCAGGTAAGACAAGAAAGAGCATGAAATGCTGTGGCCCGCCAGCAGCCATTGAAGCTGGCAGCAGATTCGGACAGTGAGGGAGTTGGGGAGGAAGATGGGCCAGTCCCGGAGTCTGGGGAGGGCTAGGACGAGGGCTCTGTGTCGGAGGCAGAGAGGGGGCCAGGGCCGGTCTGACAGTTATCAGCTGCCTTAGGAGTCAGAGATCAGTGAGGCAGAAGAACAGCTGGAGCCTGTTCCCAGTGTGCGCATGCACAGAGTTTCCAGATGAAGGGAACAGCTAAAGAACAGGGGTCGACTTGGGAGTAAGGTGGACGGTGAATGGCCCCTCCCAGAGGGAATAAAAGAGGAGCGAAAGGGGACTGGGGTTTGCAGGAGACCATTCGTTCTCTTCATTGGTTCGTGACTCTCCGAGGCTCCTTGCCAAGTTCTGCAGAGATCGGCCTGGCAAGCTCTCCAAGCCAGATAAGGTCTGTGACCGTAAATCCTCCCTTGGAAGACTTTGCCACTGCCAGAGCTGGCAGCAGATTCGGACAGTGAGGAGGTTGGGGAGGAAGATGGGCCAGTCCTGGAGTCTGGGGAAGGCTCTGAGGAGGGCTCTGTGTTGGAGGCAGAGAGGGGGCCAGGGCCGTCCGACAGTTATCAGCTGCCTTCAATGGGGCAGAAGAACAGCTGGAGTCTGTTCCCAGTGTGCGCATGTGTAGAGTTGCCAGAGGAAGGGAACAGCTAAGGAACAAGAGTCGACTTGGGAGTAAGGCCACAAGGGGACGGTGAATGGCCCCTCCCATAGGGAATAAAAGAGGAGCGAAAGGGGAGTGGAGTTTGCAGGAGGCAATTAGTCGCTTCATTGGTTCGTGACTCTCCGAGGCTCCTTGCCAAGTTCTGCAGATCTCGGCCTGGCAGCTCTCCAAGCCAGATAAGGTCTGTGACTATAAATCCTCCTTTTGAAAGACTTTGCTGGATGTGAAGGAGCAGAATTCACAGTCAATTAATAAAAGAGGTTTTGTCTGGACAAGGAATTTGCTTCAGGCTCTCGGGAAGCCTCTGTCAGAACATGAATCGGCTCCTAGGGTGCCCCCTATACACTATTATGGGATGCCAGCAATGATCTGGACTGTGGGGGGGGACGAATTACACGTAGTCTGAAATTTACGGCCACAAAGAGCCCCCATTGTCTCTCCTTAAGCAAGACGGTCGTTAAGTAACCTTTGCCTCGTTTTATGACCTCCCGTGCGACAGTCGTTAAGTGAAAGTGCAGTTGTTGACAACGGCTTTTAAGCGAATCCCGGCCTCCCTCACTGACTCCGCTTGTCAGAAGGTCGCAAAAGGGGATGACGTGACGCTGCCCGCCGTCGTAAGTACGAGTCAGTTCCCGAGAATTCTCTGAATTCTGATCGTGCGACGCTGCAACGGTCAATAAAACAGTCCCCAGTCACTTCTCCATGCTTTGTAACTTTGAACGGCCACTAAATGAATGACGGTAAGTGGAGGACCGCCTGTGTATTTTCCCCAAGGGGCCAGATGTGGGAAACTGGGACAGCCGAGGGGCCAGATGTGGCCTTCAGCCAAGACTTGGTGGCTGGTCCACTTTTGCCGCTATGGCAAATGCCAAGAATACAGAAGAAGTTTTGAAGCAGCTTGGAGATGTACAGGAAGGTCTTCCGGTTAGACTTTCCCATCCTGGCTTGTTGGGGGCGTGGGGTCAGGGTTGGGGGAGTGGAGGGTTTGGGGGTCCTTGGTACCCTCTGAGTTGGGTGGCAGATGTTTCATTAGCCATCATCAGGGCTAGAAGAGAGGAAGAGGAGGGGGGTCCTTAGGGCTCTAAACTTGGTTGTCTTCTTGCAGACATCTCATGACCCAACTAGGTAACATCATCAGTGCTGGGAGGGAGGGGGAAGAGGAGGAGAAGGACGAGGAGGAGGAGGAGGAGGAGGAGGAGGAGGAGGAGGAGGAGGAGGAGGAGGAAAAGGATTGCAGGGTCCTTGGTGCTCTCTGAGCTTGGTGGTTTTCTTGCAGACATCTCATGACCCAACTAGGTAGCATCATCAGTGCTGGGAGGGAGGGGGAAGAGGAGGAGGAGGAGGAGGAGGAGGAGGAGGAGGAAAAGGAGAAGAAGAAGAAGAAGAAGAAGAAGAAGAAGAAGAAGAAGAAGAAGAAGAAGAAGAAGAAGAAGAAGAAGAAGAAGAAGAAGAAGAAAAGGCCTATGGGGTCCTTGGTGCTCTCTGAGCTTGGTGGTTTTCTTGCAGACATCTCATGACCCCAACTAGGTAGCATCATCAGTGCTGGAAGGAAGGGGTTTGCAGAGAGGAGGAGGAAGAGGAAGAAAAATATTGTGGGGTCCTTGATGTTCTCTGAGCTTGGTTGTTTTTTCTTGCAGACGAATGTTTTCTTCCTCTTCCTCCTCCTCCTCCTTTCCACAAATCCCTCTTCCTTCTAGCCCTGATGATGTTACCTATCTGGGCCAAGAAAGGTCTGCAAAGAGAAGAATCAGTTCAAAGAGCACCAAGGGCCCCCATATTTCTGCTCCTTCTCCTCCCCTCTTCCTCCTCCACTCCACAGACCACTACCACCCACTCTCTTCTAGCCCTGATGATGTTCCTAGTTGGGCAACGCAATGTCTGCAGGATAACAACCAAGCTCAGAGAGCACCAGGAAGGAACCAAGAGCGTGTAAAATACTCTCCTTTGTTACTAAGTGGTTCCAAAGTGCCATCTGGTTGGTGGGCTACAAGAAGACCCGGGGTGGCCAACTGGTTGGATCAGAAGCACGAAATTCACAGCTTGCTTCCCCTCAATGAGTAAATAACCCATCTGTCTCCTGTGACGGTGTGATTCAGGCAACTCAACCGTGGAGGTGCCGCCCGCTAGTGTTTTGATTATGGAGGACAATAGCAATAGCAATAGCAGTTAGACTTATATACTGCTTCATAGGGCTTTCAGCCCTCTCTAAGCGGTTTACAGAGTCAGCATATCACCCCCAACAACAATCCAGGTCCTCATTTCACCCACCTCGGAAGGATGGAAGGCTGAGTCAACCTTTGAGCCGGTGAGATTTGAACCGCCGAACTGCAGCTAACAGTCAGCTGAAGTGGCCTGCAGTGCTGCACTCTAACCACTGCGCCACCTCGGCTCTTCCGAGGTGGCGCAGTGGTTAGAGCAACATCTTCCCTCCATCCAGGAGCAGTGCCAGGCCTCCTGGGATGAACCTCCTGCTACTCGCCGTTGTAAACAGCTTCCGGTGGCTGCTGTTATATGGCCGCTTCTTAAACTCACGGGAAGTTTGGGTTTCAAGCTGACCACTGTCATCCGTAGGACAAGAAGCAATGGGTGGGAACTAATCAAGGAGAGAAGCAATTTAGAACTAAGGAGAAATTTCTTGAGAATGGTTGCTGGAATTGAGTATGTCTCTAGTTTAATGAAAAGAAGGAGTAGGAGGGGCGTGATAGCAGTCTTCCAATATTTGGGGGAGCTAACGCAAAAAAAGAGGGAGTCAAACTATTCTCCAAAACACTTGAAGGCAGGACAAGAAGCAATGGGTGGGAACTAATCAAGGAGAGAAGCAACTTA
The DNA here is from genome assembly GCF_051295495.1 of Thamnophis sirtalis. Lineage (NCBI taxonomy): Eukaryota > Metazoa > Chordata > Lepidosauria > Squamata > Natricidae > Thamnophis > Thamnophis sirtalis. The sequence continues at coordinate 2,211,949 of NW_028261391.1, forward strand.
GAACGGAGGAGGAATTTCCTGACAGTTAGAACAATTAATCAGTGGAACAATTGATCAGCCGCCAGAGGTTGTGAAGTCTTTAAGAAGATGTTGGATAGCCATTTGTCTGTAGTGGTGTAGTGTTCCCTGCCTAAGCAGGGGGTTGGACTAGAAGACCTCCAAGGTCCCTTCCAACTCTGTTATTCTATTCTATTCTATTTGAGGGGTTGCCACAAAGAAGAGGGAGTCAAGCTATTCTCCAAAGCACCTGAGGGCAGGACAAGAAGCAATGGGTGGAAACTAATCAAGGAGAGAAGCAACTTAGCACTAAGGAGGAATTTCCTGACAGTTAGAATAATTAATCAGTGGAACAGAAATTGCCTCCAGAAGTTGTGAATGCCCCAACACTGGAACTCTTTAAGAAGATGTGGGATAGCCATTGTCTGGAACTGTATAGGGTTTCCTGCCTAAGCAGGGGGTTGGACTAGAAGACCTCCAAGGTCCCTTCCAACTCTGTTATTCTATTTCTACTTTATAACGCCTTGGGAAGGCCACACTTGGAATATTTGCATCCAGTTTTGGTCGCCACGATGTAGAAAAGATGTAGAGACTCTAGAAAGGGTGCAGAGAAGAGCAACAAAGAGGATTAGGGGACTGGAGAATAAAACCTATGAAGAACAGTTGCAGGAATTGAGAGGATGTCTAGTTTAATGAAAAGAAGGACTAGGGGAGACACGATAGCAGCCTTCCAATATCTCAGGGGTTGCCCCAAAGAAGAGGGAGTCAAACTATTCTCCAAAGCAGCAGAGGACAAAACAAGAAGCAATGGGTGGAAACTAATCAAGGAGAGATTCAACCTAGAAATAAGGAGGAATTTCCTGACAGTGAGAACAATTAGTCAGTGGAACAACTTGCCACCAGAAGTTGTGAATGCGCCAACACTGGAAGTTTTTAAGAAGATGTTGGATATCAATTTGTCTGAAGTGGTGTAGGGTTTCCTGCCTAAGCAGGGGGTTGGACTAGAAGGCCTCCAAGGTCCCTTCCAACTCTGCTATTCTATTCTATTTTCTATTCTATTCTATTTTCTATTCTATTCTATTTTCTATTCTATTCTATTTTCTATTCTGTTCTATTTTCTATTCTATTCTATTTTCTATTCTATTCTATTTTCTATTCTATTTTCTATTCTATTCTATTTTCTATTCTATTCTATTTTCTATTCTATTTTCTATTCTGTTCTATTTTCTATTCTATTCTATTTTCTATTCTATTCTATTTTCTATTCTATTCTATTTTCTATTCTATTTTCTATTCTGTTCTATTTTCTATTCTATTCTATTTTCTATTCTATTTTCTATTCTGTTCTATTTTCTATTCTATTCTATTTTCTATTCTGTTCTATTTTCTATTCTATTCTATTTTCTATTCTGTTCTATTTTCTATTCTATTCTATTTTCTATTCTATTTTCTATTCTGTTCTATTTTCTATTCTATTCTATTTTCTATTCTGTTCTATTTTCTATTCTATTCTATTTTCTATTCTATTTTCTATTCTGTTCTATTTTCTATTCTATTCTATTTTCTATTCTATTCTATTTTCTATTCTATTCTATTTTCTATTCTATTTTCTATTCTATTCTATTTTCTATTCTATTCTATCAACAAACAAGTTGAGGAGTTGTGTGGAAATCCTGGAGAACCAAAGAAAGACCACCAAGATGCCAACAGAACCAAGGGATCAGCCTCAACCCAAGATAGAACGGTCTATCTCAACCTTGGCCATTTGAAGATGGATGGACTTCAAGTCCTAGAATTTTGGGAGTTGAAGTCCACCCGTCTTCAGGTGATCAAGGATAAGGAACATCAAGGCAGAGTGAGGACCTCTTGAGTAGAGAAGAAAGTCTCTACCTCTACCATTTCTCCCAAGTCCACCATGACATTCAGAAGTCTATCTGGATTCCTCTTGAAGGCATCTGACAGATGGGAACCCACCTCATTTCTCGGTCATTCTTGCCAGTTGGAAGTCTGGAAATTTCCTAGCATTGGTGCAGAAGAGTGGTTCTCAAGCTGTGGTCCACAGACACCACGTGACGGGGAGATTGGCGAAGGCTGGAAGAACTGATATGAATTAAATTTTGAGTTAAGTCTTGGGGGCTCCATGGCCACAAAAGGTATTCAAAGGGGGGGGGGGCATGAGTGAAGAATTACTGGTGTAGAAGATTGAAAACCACTGGTGTGGAACTTCTCTTTGTGGGGCTGAAATTGTACTGAGAGATTCACCCAACGAACGCCAACCCTTGGAGGAAATGAGACCCAGGAGAATTTAAGGAACTTCCTGGTCTCCTTCCTACCCAGGGGCAAGGAATCAGAATTCAACAGTTCTTTGATAGGATATCAGTCAAAAGTGCTTTTAACAGATTGACGGAGTTGGAAGGGGACCTTGCAGGTCATCTAGTCCAACCCCCTGCCCAAGCAGGAGACCCTACATCTGCCTCTACCTAGGATTGAACTCACAACCTCTGGAGATTGGGAGGCAAGAGCGCCACCTCTAGGCCCAGAGTTCACTATTTCTCAAGAGGCAACTGGACTTTCTGGGGGTGTTTTTTTCTTTTCTTTTGAAGGCATTTCGCTTCTCATCCAAGAAGCTTCTTCAGTTCTGACTGGAGGGTGGAGGAAGGGAAGGATTGTAGACAAAGCTAGTCACTTACATCCTTTTTAGAGGGGCGTTGAAGCATTTCAAGAGCTTCAAAGACCCTCTAAAAATATAAGGATTAAAAATAAAATAAAAAGTTGACCAACTTCATTGAAATCAAAGAAGGACTTAATTTCCCCAGCCGGTGTGGATCTTCCAGGGCAGGAAATGAGCAGAGAGACCTTTGAACTGGCAAATTCATGCCTTATCTCCTTTTTTTCCCCCTGTTCACAAACTGTCTTGTTCTGCTTTTAAAAATGAACCACGCAGAGCAACAAACAATGATTAGGCAGTGCCAGGAAAAGCAGGCCAGGGAATCACGTGGATTTCAAGGAAATCCTTAAAGAAGGACGCAGACGGCCACCCAAGTTTTCTTGAAAATGTTGTGTGTGTTTGTGTGTGAGAGAGAGGAAGGTGGAAGAGGAGAGAGAGAGAGAGAGAGAGAGAGACAGGGAGAGAAAGGAAGAGAGAGAAAGCAAAAAAAGAGGAAAAAGTGTGTGAAAGAGTGAGAGAAAGAAAAAGGAAGAGAGAGAGAGAGAGAAAAGTGAGGGAAAGAGAGAAAAAGAGAAAGTAAGATAAAGAGAGATGGAGACAAAGAGACAGAAAAAGAGAGACAAAAAGACATAGAGAAAGAGAAAGAAAGGAAAAGAAAGGAAAAGAGAGAAAAAGAAAGAGGGTGAGATAAAGAGAAAGACAAAAAGAGAGAAAGAAGAGAGAAAGGGGAGAAAGAGAAAGTGAGAGAAAAAGAAAGAGAATGAGAGAGAAAAAGAAAAAGAAGGGAGAGAGAAAGGGAAGAGACAGAAAGAATGAGTGAGAGAAAAAGAAAGAAATCGAGAAAGAAAGAGAAAAGAGAAATGGGAGGGAAAGAGAGAGAGAAAGAGAGAGAGAAAGTAAGAGAAAGAGAGAAAGTGAGACAAAGAGAAAGAAATAAGAGAGAAAAGGCAGTAAAAGAGAGAGAAAGAGAGACAGAAAGAGAAAAAAAGAGAAAAGTGAGGGAAAGAAAATGAGAGAAAGAGACAAAGAGACAAAGAGAGAGACAAAGAAAAAGAGAGACAAAAACAGATAGATAGAAAGAGAAAGAAAGAGGAAAAGAGAAAAAGAAAGTGAAATAAAGAGACAAAAAGAAAGAAGAGAGAGAAAGGGGAGAGAGAAGAGTGAGAGAGATAGATAGATAGATAGATAGATAGATAGATAGATAGATAGATAGATAGATAGATAGATAGATAGATAGATACAAAAAGAAAAAAGAGAGAGAAAGGGGAGAGACTGAAAGAGGAAGAGAGAACACGCATTCATTTATTTTTCCCCCCGTTTTTTATTTTTATTGTATAATAAAAAAAAAAGAAGAGGAAATTAAGGGAAGGGAACGGGGAAAGAGAAGGGCTGAGATGCTGAAAGTCCCTGTTTTTATGCCCTCTCTGGCCTTTGATCTTGCAGCTTGCATTCTGATTGGTTGTCAGACTCCCATAGGGCCATGCAGGGGCAACTCTCTAGGCTGCGTTTTGGTTTGGTTGAGTTCTCAGATGCCATGTGGGGAGTTGGGTAAAAAGGGCCAATATTATCATGCCTTAATCCCATCACTCTGGACCTGAAGGGGAGAACTCTTTGTTATGTAAAGTAGACTAGCCTGGCCTTCTTAATGGGTCATTGACAAAGTGGGGATGGGCAGGAAGCTGCAGGAGAGCTATTCTGTATTTTTAAACATGTTTCTTCCTTTTCACATCCAGAGAAATGTTCTGCCTTTTCAATATTTCCTAGGATATTTCATTTTTTTTTCTGGGGGAGGGCTGGGTGATAAACTTCCTACAGGGCTATGATGGTGAGGAACCTGTTCTGTGGGCATGCTCACCGTCGCCAGCTGCACTTTGGGTTTCTGGCACGAAGATGCGTGCTGGCCAGCTGGTCTTCGCGGGCACCAGAGCACCCGAAAATGGCCAAAACCCAGGGTATTTTCCGGGGCATTTCTAGGCCTTGTCTTTGACTGTTATTTGGGGTGTTTTCATGGTGTTTTCTGGCACTCCAGTGCCCATAAAGACCAGCTTGTGCCCGCAAAGACTATTGCAAAAACAGCCAAATAATAGGCATTTGCATGCCAGCTATCTGGTCTTCGGATTTCCGGTGCTCTGGGATACACACACACAATGCAGAAGCATGAATGCGTGTTCCGATTTAGGCACTTGGTACGAAAAGGTTTTGCCATCCCTGGTGTAGGCTCTCCTGCTTGAGTGGGGGGTTGGTCTAAATGACCGACGAGGTCCCTTTCCAGCTCTGTTAATCTGTAAAATTTATTCACTGGTGAATCTATTTTACATCCCTCGGGCAAGAGGCACGGAGCACATTTGCACTGAATACTAAAACGGCCTATTAATACCTTATTCGTCATTGCTAGCATCCCTAATGTGATTCATTGTTGTTTGAAGGTGACGAATCCTGGCTACCCCACGGCGGGAAATAAAATGGGAATAAAGTCCCACAATCCCACTTATCTGTATGTCACTACCTAAATTATATCCTTATTTAAAAGCACTCTATATATTATAGTTATACCGTTTGTACCTTAATAGCAATAGCAATAGCAGTTAGACTTATATACCGCTTCATAGGGCTTTCAGCCCTCTCTAAGCGGTTTACAGAGTCAGCATATTGCCCCCAACAACAATCCGGGTCCTCGTTTTACCCACCTCGGAAGGATGGAAGGCTGAGTCAACCCTGAGCCGGTGAGATTTGAACCGCCGAACTGCAGATAGCAGTCAGCTGAAGTGGCCTGCAGAACTGCACCCTAACCACTGGGCCACCTCGGCTCTTTTAAGTTTTAAGTTTTTAAGAAAAAGAAAGAAAGAAAAAAGAAAGACTTTGGGGGTTGCTTTCTGCCTCTAAGAACATGTTTCCCCATTTCTCCTTTGGGAAAAATATAATATTCTGCCTCTTAATATTTCCCCAATGTATTTCATTCTTCGGGCGGGGGGGGGGGGCGCAATGATTAGGGATCTGTTTTCGGAAGTGACCCCCCCCTTTCCTCTCTTCTCTTGCCCAGTTGCAGACTGCAAAGCCCCCCGAGAAATCTCGCACGGCTTCGTCACCTTCTCCACCCCCCAAAACCTGACCACGTACCAGGCTGAGATCCGGTATTCCTGCCAAGAGCCCTTCTACCAAATGGTTCCCAACATCACAGGTGAGCCTCTTCCTGAGCTCCTCTGGGGAACACCTTGCTTGTATGCCCCCAACCCTGTTTATCGTGGGGTGATGCATTCAGACAACACCCCAAGTTTGGGCTAGCCGCTAGCCTTAACCCTGACTGATGCTCTGTGGCCTTTTGTGTGTTGCGTTAGTCGAGCTTTTTAAGTTGGCTCCTTCCAGCTGTCATCCAAACCCCCAAAACGGGTTAGATCCAGGTCCAGGTTGAGGGTGTTGTGTGAAGTCAATGCAAGGACAGCGGTCACAAAATGTACTTCAAGACTTGGGGAAGATTCTCTGATTGGCTAGAGAAAGAAATCTAGAAAAGAAAGCCAGAAAGAGAGATAGAATTCAGCAGACGAGACACTATTAAATGGAAAAGGAGGGAAAGAGTGGAGAAATAGAAAAGAAAGTATTAATACACAAGTATATGTTCAAGAATGAGATATAGAGGGGGGGAAAATAGTTAGGATATGATAGAGAAGGGAAGGGAAGGAGAAGCTTAAAATTATAACACGATTTGCGGGAATACTTCCTTTTCTCTGTAATTCTGTAAGGCGACGGATGTCGCCCCATAATCAGATTTCTATGTTTTTGTTTCTGGCAGGAATCTTCACCTGTGACACCAAAGGTGCTTGGAGAAGCAGCGAGCTGGGGACCCATCTACCCTCCTGCCAGCCAGGTACCCCAATTCCCACCCTCCCCGGCACACACACAAACACACACCGCACCCAGCTTCCTTTCTTTCAAGCCAAAATTGTGGTCTCCTCCTGCAAAGCTCTTTCCTACATCAGCAACGGACGCCAAGGTTAAAATAGACGCCTTGAAGGGGTGTCGTCAGCTTTTAGAAAAAGACAAGCCAGCGATTAACCAAGTTTTCTTCTTGGGGGGGAGGACAGGACAGAGCTGAGGGCGTGGCGAGGTGGCTACTAACCGGGTTTTCTTCCTGGGGAGACTTGGGGTGTCAAGGAAAGTGTGGAATCATCAGAAGAAGAAGCCACGTGTTTTTTAGCGTCTGCATTCCCACAACGTGCAAAATGGGGTTGCAAAGAGACCTGGTTATGTTCTTTGATCGTGGCTTGTGGTAGAAACGGAAAATGACGCCTTGAAAACCCTGCATTCTGTTGTAGGTTTGGGGGTTTGCTTTCGAGGGGCTGGAAAATTCACACGGTTTGGGCCGATTTGAGACGCACCGAGAGGTTCTCTGCACGCTTGCAAACTGGGTGTGAAGCGGGGAAGGGAAGTTTTTGTGTGTTTTGGTTTAATCCAGGCTGACGCTTTCGTTAGAAACTGCACAGCTGTGGGAGAGCGAACGCTTTGTTGTGCCCTTTGTGTTATTTCTTCACAATCTGCTCTCACGACACAGCCTGGAATGGTGTAACCCAGTTTGCATGCCGGGGGGGGGGGGGGGAACTGGCATGTGGGCTAATCCAGCAACTACCGAATGACAGAGTTGGAAGGGACCTCGGAGGTCTTCTAGTCTGACCCCCTTCTCCAGCAAGAAACCCTATAGCTGTGAGGGCGAATCTTTTCGGCACTGAGTGCTGAAAAGGGAGCACTTCTCGTGGGCACACATGCTTCACTTATGCACGGGCCTGGGTCGCAACCGGGAAGAGGAGCAGGCCAGGGGGGGCATCCATGTGCCGGAAAATGAACTTCTGGTTACCCATGCGCACAAGCCAGGAAGTCTTCCAGTTACTGCTGCCCATGCACACACACCGATCAACTGCCCAGCACACATGCTCACTCCGGAAAATGGGAGACCAGCTCTTCCACTTTCCGGAACTGCCATGCGCACAGCAGCTGATTGTCGCGTGTGCATCAGAAACCCAGAAGACGAATGGGAAACACGGTGTGTGCCAGGCAACATGACTCCATGTGCCACTTCAGGCAGGCATGCCATGCTATCACAGCCCTTTATTATTTCACCCACAATTTCTAGAGGCAACTTCTGTTCCACTGGTTAATTGCTTGATAAATTGGAAATTTCCCTCTTAGTTCTAAGTTGCTTCTCTCCTTGATTAGTTTCCACCCATTGCTTCTTGTTCTGCCCTCAGGTGCCTTGGAGAATAGCTTGACTCCCTCTTCTTTGTGGCAGCCCCTGAGATATTGGAAGGCTGCTATCATGTCTCCCCTAGTCCTTCTTTTCATTAAACTAGACATACCCAGTTCCTGCAACCGTTCTTCATATGTTTTAGCCTTCATAATGCTTGGGAACATTGCCGAAGGTTCGGTGCGCTTCCCCAGATGTGCGAGCGTCAACCCTACAACGTGGCTTGTTCTGTTGTGTTGCTGGCGTCCCAGGTCAGCTCCAAAGGATGAGCAGTTCAGCCTCTCTAGGCAGAACGATGTGGCTGCTTCCCCACATGCGTGGCCATGCGCACCTCCGCATCCCTCCGAGGTATTTGAGATGCAGAAATAAGCAATGATGTTGATTCGTGCCATGTACAAGGTCTCCATCATTGCTGGTAGATCATGCCACTGGGCCCTTTTTCAAACAAGGGCAGGGGAAAATCTTTGGGTAGGATAGAGCCGAGGTGGCGCAGTGGTTAAATGCAGCACTGCAGGCTACTTCAGCTGACTGCAGTTCTGCAGTTCGGCTGTTCAAATCTCACCGGCTCAAAGGTTGACTCAGCCTTCCATCCTTCCGAGGTGGGTGAAATGAGGACCCGGATTGTTGTTGGGGGCGATATGCTGACTCTGTAAACCGCTTAGAGAGGGCTGAAAGCCCTATGAAGCGGTATATAAGTCTAACTGCTATTGCTATTGCTAAATCAGTCGATTTTACTCTTAAGATCCATGCCGGTGAATAGATTCCTGAAAGAATCCCGGGAATGCTATCTTACAGATAGTCCTTGACTTTACAACAACTTAAAACAACAACGGTTTGTTTACCAGCGCTTCAAAGTTGCAACGGCACTGAAAAAGGGCCGTTTTTCCACACTTAACGACCATTGCAGTGTCACACGATTGAAATTCCGATGCTTTGCCACTGACTCGTATTTATGACGGTTGCGGTGTCCCGGGATGATGTGATCCCCTTTTTGCGACCTTCCGACAAGTGAAGTCCATGGGGAAGCCGGATACATTGAACAACCGTGTTTCTAACTTAACAACCGCAGCGATTTGTTCAACAACTATGGCGAAAAGGTCATAAAATAAGGCCAAACTTCACTTAAGAAATGTCTCCCTTCATTAAGTTGAGGATTACGTGTATTGATAGAGGGCCGTGGCTTTTATCTGCCTGTTTATTTATTTGTCATATAAATAAAGGGAGCGGGTCAAAGGTAGAAGCAGAGCTACCCCCAGGGGAGGGCAAAAAAGTCAAGATGGCCTCTGCGATGATGTGATCGAATCTCTCTTCCATCTTCTTTGGCCATCCCTGTGCCAGGGAGAAATAAAAGATCAGAATCAGAGCAGAGCTGGAAGGGACCTTGGAGGTCTTCTAGTCCAGCCCCCTGCTTAAGCAGGAGACCCTAACTACATACCTTCTCAGACAAGCGACTGTCCAGTCTCCGGGGAGGGGGGGGGAAACTTGGCATGGATTTTAACAGAAAGTTAATCAGAAGAAACTAAAGAATTGCAGAGAATTTTATGCTGGGGGAAATAATTGCACGTTTCACGAATAATTTCTTGCACAAATTTATTGATTTATTTCTTTTGTAATCCTAAACTTACTTCCTTTTGCTATTCAAATGCGTTTTGGGGATGGTTTCTGCCATGTAATTAAAGTTTAAAAGCAGGGTGACATATCAAAAGAAAATCAAAATTCAAGCTTTCTTAATTTTAAATCGGGCATGCCAATTGGGTGTTTGTTGACGGCTGACAATTGTCAATCCAGGGGCCTCTGCCAATGAAATTAAATGCAATCCAGTTTGCAAAGAATCGCCATCCAATGCAGGTAGTCCTCAACTTACAACGGTTCACTTAGTGACCGTTTGAAGTTACGACGGCGCTGGAAAAAGTGAGTTGCGGCCATTTTTCATACGCGGTTTTCAAACTGTTTTTCAGCATTCCCTGTGGTCACATGATCAAAATTCAGGCACTTGGCAACTGGCATGTACTTGTGACGGTTGCAATGTCCCGGGGTCACCTGATCGGTTTTTGTAACCTTCCCAGAATTCCCGGCAATGCAAAATCAATAGGGGAACCCAGATTCGCTTAATGACAGCTTGATCCACATAACAACTGCCGTGTAAAATGGGACAGAACTCACTGCGCCACGGCCTGGCTTGGACCCCCAAAAAATCTGGGCTCAATTTGTGGCCGTAAGCTGAGGATTACCTGTGCTGCGTTGTAAGTAGGACATCGGACGCCCGAGGGCAGATTTGGCATAATCTACCACAATTTGCAACTTTTCTCTGTTTCGGAAGTGCCAAAAACTAATTGTGCGTTGTGTTGTTTCTTCCCGTAGTGTGTGGACAGCCCAGCCGCGCTCTGCCCACTTTGGTCAAGAGGATAATCGGCGGGAGAAACGCAGAGCCTGGTTTTTTCCCCTGGCAAGCTCTGATCGTGGTGGAGGACACTTCGCGGGTGCCTAACGAACGGTGGTTCGGGAGCGGGGCCCTCCTCTCCGAGTCGTGGGTCTTGACCGCCGCCCACGTCCTCCGCTCCCAGCGACGGGACAACACCCTGATCGCCGTCTCCAAAGAGCACGTCAACGTCTACCTGGGCCTTCACGACGTCCGGAACAAAATCGACGCGGTCAACCGGACGGTGGAGAAGATCATCCTCCATGAATCCTTCGACATCCAGAATTACAACCACGACATCGCGTTGGTCAAGCTGAAGGAGAAGGTGGCCATGGGGCCTTACATCATGCCGGTTTGCCTCCCCCAGGATCCACACGAATTAGGGGGACCTCAAGCCAACACGCTGGGCTTGGTGGCCGGTTGGGGTATCTCCAACCCCAACGTCACGGTGGACGAGGTGATCAGTTCTGGGATGCAGACCTTGTCGGATGTCCTCCAGTACGTGAAGCTACCTGTGGTCCTCCACGCGGAGTGCAAGACCAGTTATGAGTCCAGATCTGGCAACTACAGCGTGACGGAGAATATGTTCTGCGCCGGTTATTACGAAGGAGGGAAGGACACCTGCCTTGGGGACAGCGGCGGTGCGTTTGTCATCCGAGACTTGGACAATCGGCGGTGGGTGGCCCAAGGATTGGTCTCCTGGGGTGGACCAGAAGAATGCGGCAGCAAGCAAGTCTACGGGGTATACACCAAGGTGTCCAACTACATTGACTGGCTGCAGGAGAAGACAGAGTGGACATTCCTGAATTCCAGTCTGGAGAAGAGATGAACTGCGCTCAACCCAAGGACTGAACCTGTGTTTGAAGGACGTCAAACGAGCTCAGCGACATTCCAAGTTCTTTGAGGGCATTCTGGACAGGGAGGAAGATCTGGAGATCTTTCCTCCTTGCATGAAATTTCAGACACTCCAACTGTAAGAAGAAGAAGCAACATTACCCCATCGCCACCAGGCGAACGCCAGAAAGTGTGGTTGGCACGCATTGAATGGCGCCCATGGCATCGTTTAAAACTTTCTTCCCAGCTTTTGGGTGTTGGCAAAGGGACAACTTAAAGATGCGCTGAATTTTGTCATTTTGTAGACAAGGGAAACTTAAGACGGGTGATTCAAGATGGGCTAAGACAGACGTCTTCAAACTTGGCAACTTTAAGACTTGTGGACTTCAATTCCCAGAAGTTGAATTCTGGGAGCTGAAGTCCTCAAGTTCAATTGAGTTGAAGTCAACTCAGTTCTGGGAGTTGAAGTCCCAGAAGTCTCAATTCTGGGAGCTGAAGTCCTCAAGTCCAATTGAGTTGAAGTCAACTCAGCTCTGGGAGTTGAAGTCCCAGAAGTCTCAATTCTGGGAGTTGAATTCTGGGAGCTGAAGTCCTCAAGTCCAATTGAGTTGAAGTCAACTCAGCTCTGGGAGTTGAAGTCCCAGAAGTCTCAATTCTGGGAGTTGAATTCTGGGAGCTGAAGTCCTCAAGTCCAATTGAGTTGAAGTCAACTCAGTTCTGGGAGTTGAAGTCCCAGAAGTCTCAATTCTGGGAGCTGAAGTCCTCAAGTCCAATTGAGTTGAAGTCAACTCAGCTCTGGGAGTTGAAGTCCCAGAAGTCTCAATTCTGGGAGTTGAATTCTGGGAGCTGAAGTCCTCAAGTCCAATTGAGTTGAAGTCAACTCAGCTCTGGGAGTTGAAGTCCCAGAAGTCTCAATTCTGGGAGTTGAATTCTGGGAGCTGAAGTCCTCAAGTCCAATTGAGTTGAAGTCAACTCAGTTCTGGGAGTTGAAGTCCCAGAAGTCTCAATTCTGGGAGTTGAATTCTGGGAGCTGAAGTCCTCAAGTTCAATTGAGTTGAAGTCAACTCAGTTCTGGGAGTTGAAGTCCCAGAAGTCTCAATTCTGGGAGCTGAAGTCCTCAAGTCCAATTGAGTTGAAGTCAACTCAGCTCTGGGAGTTGAAGTCCCAGAAGTCTCAATTCTGGGAGTTGAATTCTGGGAGCTGAAGTCCTCAAGTCCAATTGAGTTGAAGTCAACTCAGTTCTGGGAGTTGAAGTCCCAGAAGTCTCAATTCTGGGAGTTGAATTCTGGGAGCTGAAGTCCTCAAGTCCAATTGAGTTGAAGTCAACTCAGCTCTGGGAGTTGAAGTCCCAGAAGTCTCAATTCTGGGAGTTGAATTCTGGGAGCTGAAGTCCTCAAGTCCAATTGAGGTGAAGTCAACTCAGCTCTGGGAGTTGAAGTCCCAGAAGTGTCAATTCTGGGAGTTGAATTTTGGGAGCTGAAGTCCTCAAGTCCAATTGAGTTGAAGTCAACTCAGCTCTGGGAGTTGAAGTCCCAGAAGTCTCAATTCTGGGAGTTGAATTCTGGGAGCTGAAGTCCTCAAGTCCAATTGAGTTGAAGTCAACTCAGCTCTGGGAGTTGAAGTCCCAGATGTCTCAATTCTGGGAGTTGAATTCTGGGAGCTGAAGTCCTCAAGTCCAATTGAGGTGAAGTCAACTCAGCTCTGGGAGTTGAAGTCCCAGAAGTCTCAATTCTGGGAGTTGAATTCTGGGAGCTGAAGTCCTCAAGTTCAATTGAGTTGAAGTCAACTCAGTTCTGGGAGTTGAAGTCCCAGAAGTCTCCATTCTGGGAGTTGAATTCTGGGAGCTGAAGTCCTCAAGTCCAATTGAGTTGAAGTCAACTCAGCTCTGGGAGTTGAAGTCCCAGAATTCTCAATTCTGGGAGTTGAATTCTGGGAGCTGAAGTCCTCAAGTCCAATTGAGTTGAAGTCAACTCAGCTCTGGGAGTTGAAGTCCCAGAAGTCTCAATTCTGGGAGTTGAATTCTGGGAGCTGAAGTCCTCAAGTTCAATTGAGTTGAAGTCAACTCAGCTCTGGGAGTTGAAGTCCCAGAAGTCTCAATTCTGGGAGTTGAATTCTGGGAGCTGAAGTCCTCAAGTTCAATTGAGTTGAAGTCAACTCAGCCCTAGGAGTTGAAGTCCCAGAAGTCTCAATTCTGGGAGTTGAATTCTGGGAGCTGAAGTCCTCAAGTCCAATTGAGTTGAAGTCAACTCAATTTGTGGAGCCGAAGTCCAAAGTTGCCAAGTTTGGGGATCCCTGGGCTAAGACAATGTTTCTTGATTTTTAAGATATGTGGACTTCAGTTCGCAGAATTCCCCGTGCTGGCTGGGGAATCCTGAGCCTCGAAGTCCACTCTTAAAAGTTCTGCAGGGTGAGAAACAACGTTGGTGGACCATGTCCTCCATCTAGTGGCCATTTCTGGGATAGGAATCTGGTCTTCTGAAAGTAGAAGGAGATTTGAACCTCTGTCAATTATTGAACTCCCCAAATCTGAATGGTTGGGTAAATTTTCCCAGATGAAGGGAAATCTCCCGGGAGAAATATGGAACTCCCAAATTCAGTGAGACACTCCAAACATTTGTGTGGTTCTGATTGTGGTGGTGTACAACATTTAAGTGGTGTTCAGGCCTTTTGTTTATCCAAATCTTTGAGTACAAATTATTTCCATTTCTTTAACTAACCATCATTTCTCAATCTTCCCTACTTCATCCCCAACAAACAGGAAGAATTTTAATAGCAATTTTTTTTTAAAATAGCAATAGTTAGACTTATATACCGCTTCATAGGGCTTTCAGCCCTCTCTAAGCGGTTTACAGAGTCAGCATATATTGCCCCCAACAACAATCTGGGTCCTCATTTCACCCACCTCGGAAGGATGGAAGGCTGAGTCAACCTTGAGCCTAGTGGGATTTGAACAGCCGAACTGCTGAACTGCAGTCAGCTGAAGTAGCCTGCAGTGCTGCATTTAACCACTGCGCCACCTCGGCTCCTTTAAGAAGCATTGGGGCAGGCAGAAATAAATCCTTCCAGTGGAGAAATTCCTCTTTTCTGGCAAAGAGTTTGCTCCGTGATTTAAAGGAGATTCTATTGCTTTACAAGAAAGAAAGACCAATAAAGAGCTAGTCCTCAATTTACAACCGCTCACTTAATGACCGTTCAGAGTTACAACGGCACTGAAAAAAGTGGCTTATTGTTGTTTTTTCACAGTCACGACCCTTCCGGCATCACCGTGGTGATGTGATCAAAATTCAGATGTTTGGCAACTGACTCATATTTACGACGGTTGCAGTGTCCCTAACCCTAACCCCCTTTTGCGACCATCTGACAAGCAAAAATTAAAATAAAAAATAAACCATCTACAGTGAGTCACTTAACAACTGTGGTAAGAAAGGTTACAAAATGAGACAAAATTCACTTAACCTCTCTGGTTTCACTTAGCAACAGGGATTTGGGGCTCAATTGCGGTCGTAAGTTCGAGGACTACCTGTGCAGCCGTGGTACGTATGATAATTTCCCCCTTTTTTTGTGGGGGGTAGCTTGGCCTGCTTGCAGGATTGGGTGGCTGTACGGCGTCCTTATCAAATTGGAGACCATTTGGACTACCATTGGTCAGAAATGGTGCAGGGTCTCCTGCTTGGGTGGGGGGGTCAGACTAGATGACCTACAGGGTCCCTTCCAACTCTGTTATTCTATATTCAATGGAACGGAAGTTGCCTTCGGGAGTTGTGGGAGGTTCATCCCTGGAAGCTTTCAAGAAGAGACTGGGCTTCCATCAGTGTAGGGTCTCCTGCTTGGGTGAGGGGTCGGACTAGATGACCTACAGGGTCCCTTCCAACTCTGCTAATCTGTAACCCACCCAGGATGGACAGATTTCTCAATTTCTCAATAAAACACAAATCCGTTCATCTCCATTCGTCATTTTATATGTACCACCTTTTTCTCCTTTGTGAGCAGCTGTCCATGAGAAATGACATCAGGCCATATTTGAAAGAAATATTATATTCCAAAATATGTTTAGGTTTGGTATATTCTGAGCTCTGTTACATATTTAAGAGATATTACCCCGTTTATTATGGGTTTTATACTTTGTAGCATTCCTAACCTTCTGTAATTAACAAACTTTGATATGAAAATGAATAAAATTGTTGTCACAACAATCCTGTATCGTGAAATTGCTTTTACGTTCCTGAAGTAAATTCAAATTTTCCCTAGCAATAGCAGCTGAGGGGATTGTTACATCTGTCCTACAGATAATACTTGATTTATAATCCGTTTAGCAACCATTGAAAGTGTCCAGGGCACTGGAAATAGGGATTTACAGCTGGTCCTCACACTTATGACCATTGCAGCATTCCTATAGTCATTAAAATGTTAGCAATAGGTCTGTATTTACGACGGTTCAACTGTCCCAGGATTATGTGATCGCTATTTGGGACCTTCTCAGCCAGCTTCTGACAAGCAAAGCCACTGGAAGAAGCTGGATTCACTTAATGACCGGATGATTCATTTAACGATTGCAGTCATTCACATAGCAACCATGGTGGGGAGGGGGAGTTCAGAAAAATCAGGTGGAAAATTAGTTAACAATCACTTTGCTTAAGCAAGGGAAATCGGGGTTCCAATTGTGGCCGTAAGTCAAGGACCATCTGTGGAGTTGCCATCCTATCCTCTTGCCGACGGATGGCGTTCTCAGACTGGATTAAAAGCATTTGCCACATTTCGGCCATTTTCCTTTGGTTCCAGATCACAATTCTTTCCAAACTCGGGCCATTTTTAAGGCAGGGGGGAACTTCAACTCCCAGAATTCCCTAGTCAGCCAGCGGCCATGTTGGCTGGGGGAATTCTGGGAGTTGAAGTCCACCCATCTGAAAGTGGGAAGAAAAAAAAAACACTGTTCTAAATCTTTCTTTTTCCGTTCTTCCCCAGTTTGTGGGAAACCCAAATTTTCCAGAAGTTCGCCGCACCGGATCATCCAAGGACGATATGCCCAGAGAGGAATTTCCCCATGGATCGCCATGCTCCAAAGGAACGGACGGCCCTTCTGTGGAGGGTCACTCATAGGTATGATTCTGTAAGGGTCTCCTCCTTGAACAGGGGGTTGGACTAGATGACCTCTGAGGTTCCTTCCAACTCTGTCCTTTTATGATTCTGTAAAGTTAGAGATTTCTGGGTCATATTACGCCAGCAGAACAGGGGGAGGGGAAACACCAGGAAAAGGGGGGGGGGGTTGAAATAGAGGTACTCCTCGACTTACAACCATATGTTTAGTGACTTTTCAAAGTTACAATGGCATGGGGAAAAGTGCTTAGGACTGTTGTTCACACTTATAATAATAATAATAACAGTAGACTTATATACCGCTTCATAGGGCTTTCAGCCCTCTCTAAGCGGTTTACAGAGAGTCAGCATATTGCCCCCAACAATCTGGGTCCTCATTTTACCCACCTCGGAAGGATGGAAGGCTGAGTCAACCCTGAGCCGGTGGGATTTGAACCGCTGAACTTCTGATCTAGCAGTCAGCCTGCAGTGCTGCATTTAACCACTGCGCCACCTTGGCTTATGACCGCTTGCAGCCTCCCCGGGGTCACTTGATCAAAATTCAGATGCTTGGCCGCTGATTCATACTTACGACGGTTGCAGCGTCCCAGGGTCCCCTTTTGCGACCTTCCGACCAGCCAAGGCAATGGGGGGGGAAGCCAGATTCGCTTAACGACCACGTCACTAGCTGAACATCCGCAGTGATTCGCTTAACAAGGGTGGCAAGGAAGGCCACGAAATGGGGCAAGGCTCACTTAACGAGGGAAATGTGGGGCTCAAATGCGGTCGTAAGTCGAGGACAACCGGTCCCGGCGATCGGGATAGGAGAAACGGCACCGAGAGGTTAGAAAACTGGATTTGCAGCCACAAATTTCACGGCGTGGGGGTGTGAGGTGGCTGATCCCGAGAAGGGGAAGGGGGATTCTGACGTAAACAGAGGGATCATAGAATCAAGATCCCGTGAAGTCTTAATACCACTATATGATGCCTTGGGAAGGCCACATTTGGAATATTTGCATCCAGTTTTCGTCGCCACGATGTAGAAAAGATGTGGAGACTCTGGAAAGAGTGCAGAGAAGAGCAAGAAAGAGGATGAGGGGACTGGAGGCTGAAACAGATGAAGAACGGTTGCAGGAACTGGGAATGTCTAGTTTAAAGAAAAGAAGGACCAGGGGAGACAGGATAGCATCTTCCAATATCTCAGGGGCTGCCACAAAGAAGAGGGAGTCAAGCTATTCTCCAAGGCACCTGAGGGCAGGACAAGAAGCAATGGGTGGAAACTAATCAAGGAGAAAAACAACTTAGAACTGAGGAGGATTTTCCTGACAGGGAGGACAATTAATCAGTGGAACAGAAGTTGCCTTCAGAAGTTGTGAATGCCCCAACACTGGAAGCCTTTAAGAAGATGTTGGATAGCCATTTGTCTGAAGTGGTGTAGGGTTTCCTGCCTAGGCAGGGGGTTGGACTAGAAGACCTCTTAAGTCCCTTCAAGTGGGAGGGAGGGAGGGAGGGAGGGAGGGAGGGAGGGAGGGAAGGAAGGAAGGAAGGAAGGAAGGAAGGAAGGAAGGAAGGAAGGAAGGAAGGAAGGAAGGAAGGAAGGAGCCGAGGTGGCGCAGTGGTTAGGGTGCAGTACTGCAGGCCACTTCAGCTGACTGTGATCTGCAGTTCAGCGGTTCAAATCTCACCGGATCAAGGTCGACAGCCTTCCATCCTTCCGAGGTGGGTGAAATGAGGACCCAGACTGTGGGGGCAAGTTGCTGACTCAATTTGCTAAAAAAAATTGTAAACCGCTTAGAGAGGGCTGAAAGCCTTATTAAGCAGTATAGAAGTCTAATAAATAAATAAGTAAGTAAGTAAGTAAGTAAGTAAGTAAGTAAGGAAGGAAGGAAGGAAGGAAGGAAGGAAGGAAGGAAGGAAGGTATCCCAGGAGAGAAGCAACCTAGAACTAAGGAGAAATTTCCTAACAGAGGGAAAAATTAATTTAGACAACCATTTGTCTGAAGTGGTGTAGGGTCTCCTGCCTAGGCAGGGGGTTGGACTAGAGGACCTCCAAGGTCCCTTCCAACTCTGCTATTGTGTTGTATTGTTGTGTTGTGTTTTGTATTTTCCAGGCAACCGGTGGGTTGTGACAGCTGCTCATTGTCTCCACGAGGAGCTGGATCCCGAAAATCCAGTTTTCCGAAATACGGATGTGATCAGCCCGTCTTCTTTCACCGTCATCCTGGGTGAGTGAGCAGTTGCTGGGAAACGAACCAAGTTTGTAACTCAAGGAGGGAGGGAGGCTTTGACAGGTGCGCCTCGACGTACGACCATTTCATGGCACCGAAGAAACTGGTTCTCGCAGTTATGACTGTCTCTGCCTCCTTTCCACGGTGCTGGAGAAAGTCCCTGGCAGCCAGTCCTCAGAGTTACGACCACCTTGGCCTCTTTTCTACGGCCATGAAGAAAGTCACTGGCAACCGGTCCCCGCAGTTATGACCATCTCAGCATCCTTAGGGTCAATGTGACCAAAGTTTGGGTTCTTGGTATCTGGCACGTATTTACGACGGTTGCAAAGTCCTGGGGTCCCGTGATCCCCATTTCCAGGGGGGGGGGGTTTCTAATAAGCAAAGTCAAGGCGGGTGGGAAGACGGATTCACTTAACAACCGCGATAAACAAGCTAATAAAAAGATAGTAAAATCAGGCCCAACAATCACCTTGTTGAGCAACCAAAATTCAGCTCCTAATTTGGGGTGATGGAAACTAATCAAAGAGAGAAGCAACTTAGAACTGAGGAGAAATTTCCTGATAGTGAGAACAGAACAGAACAGAACAGAACAGAACAGAACAGAACAGAACAGAACAGAACAGAATAGAATAGAATAGAATAGAATAGAATAGAATAGAATAGATATTGGAATGAAGAATAGAATAGAAAGGAATAGAATAGAATAGAATAGAAATTGGAGAATAGAATAGAATAGAATAGAAATTGGAATATAGAATAGAATGGAATGGAATAGAATAGAATAGAATAGAAATTGGAATAGAATAGAATAGAATAGAATAGATATTGGAATATAGAATAGAATGGAATGGAATAGAATAGAATAGAATAGAATAGAATAGAATAGAATAGAATAGGATAGGATATTGGAACATAGAATAGAATAGAATAGAATAGAATAGAATAGATATTGGAATATAGAATAGGATAGGATAGGATATTGGAATATAGAATAGAATAGAATAGAATAGAATAGAATAGAAATTGGAATAGAATAGTATAGAATAGAATAGATATTGGAATATAGAATAGAATGGAATGGAATGGAATGGAATAGAATAGAATAGAATAGAATAGAATAGAATAGAATAGAATAGAATAGAATAGAATAGAATAGAATAGAATAGAATAGAATAGAATAGATATTGGAATATAGAATAGGATAGGATAGGATATTGGAATATAGAATAGAATAGAATAGAATAGAATAGAATAGAATAGAATAGAATAGAATAGAATAGAATAGAATAGAATAGATATTGGAATATAGAATGGAATAGAATGGAATAGAATAGATATTGGAATATAGAATAGAATAGAATAGAATAGAATAGAATAGAATAGAATAGAATAGAAATTGGAATATAGAATAGAATAGATATTGGAATATAGAATGGAATAGAATGGAATAGAATAGATATTGGAATATAGAATAGAATAGAATAGAATAGAATAGAATAGAATAGAATAGAAATTGGAATATAGAATAGAATAGATATTGGAATATAGAATAGAATAGAAATTGGAATATAGAATAGAATAGAATAGAATAGATATTGGAATATAGAATAGAATAAAATAGAATAGATATTGGAAAATAGAATAGAATAGATATTGGAATATAGAATAGAATAGATATTGGCATATAGAATAGAATAGAATAGAATAGAATGGAATGGAATGGAATAGAATAGGATGGAATGGAATAGAATAGAATAGGATGGAATGGAATAGATATTGGAATGAAGAATAGAACAGAACAGAATAGAATAAGAGATGGAAGGGACCTTGGAGGTCTGCTAGTCCAACCCCCTGCTTAGCCAGGAAACCCTACACCACCCCAAACAAATGGATATCCAACATCTTCTTAAAAGCTTCCGGTGTTGGAGCATTCACGACTTCTGGAGGCAATTTCTGTTCCACTGACTCATTGTCCTAACTCAGGAAAACTGTCAGAACAATTAACCAGTGGAACTACTTGCCACTAGAGGTTGTGGCTGCTCCATCATTGGGGTTTTTTTAAGGAGAGACTGGGCAGCCGCCTTGTCCGGAAATGGTATAGGATCTCCTGCTTGGGCCAGGGGGGTAGGACTAGAAGACCTCCAAGGTCCCTTCCGACTCTGTGATTCTAATTCCAACAGGGAAGCACCGGACTCAGAGGCCAGACGACACGGAGCAAATCCTCCGGCCTCAGACCATCCACATCCACCCTTCCTACAAGGCGGCCACCTTCGAGTACGACATCGCCGTGGTCAAACTCTCCGGAGAAGCAACTCTGAACAATTACGTGATCCCTATTTGCTTCCCGGATGGTTCGCACCCTAAAGGTGAGGTTGCGGGGAGGGAGGGGGGGGGGTAGCCTGGCAGGTTGGCTGGGGAATTCTGGGAGTTGAAGTCCACGTCTCTCTTAAAGGGGCCATAGTTGTCTTCCTCCTCCTCCTCCTCCCTTCTAATACTGATGATGTTACCTAGTTGGGTCATGAAATGTCTACAGCAGTGTTTTTCGACCTTAAAACACCTCATTCCAATATCCATTCTGTTCTATTCTATTCTATTCTATTTTATTCTTCATTCCAATATCCATTCTATTCTATTCTATTCTATTTTATTCTTCATTCCAATATCCATTCTATTCTATTCTATTCTATTCTTCATTCCAATATCCATTCTGTTCTATTCTATTCTATTCTATTTTATTCTTCATTCCAATATCCATTCTATTCTATTCTATTCTTCATTCCAATATCCATTCTGTTCTATTCTATTCTATTCTATTTTATTCTTCATTCCAATATCCATTCTATTCTATTCTATTCTATTCTATTCTTCATTCCAATATCCATTCTGTTCTATTCTATTCTATTCTATTCTTCATTCCAATATCCATTCTGTTCTATTCTATTCTATTCTATTCTATTCTATTCTATTCTATTCTATTCTTCATTCCAATATCCATTCTGTTCTATTCTATTCTATTCTATTCTATTCTATTCTTCATTCCAATATCCATTCTGTTCTATTCTATTCTATTTTATTCTTCATTCCAATATCTATTCTATTCTATTCTATTCTATTCTATTCTATTCTATTCTATTCTATTCTATTCTATTCTTCATTCCAATATCCATTCTGTTCTGTTCTATTCTATTCTATTAGCTGGGGGATTCTGGGAGTTGAAGTCCGCAGGACTTAAAGTCGCCAAGGTTGAGAAACACTGGTCTACAGGAAAACCACCCAGCTCAGAGAGCACCAAGGACCAAAGATGGGTGGGTGGGTGGATGGGTGGAAATTAGCTGATCATGGTCCCGTTTTGCAACCTTCTGACAAGGATAAAACCTTCTGACACTTAACGAAAAGCGATGCACTTTAGCAACTGTGGCAAGAAACGTTATAAAACGGGGGCCAAAGCTCACTTAACGACTGCCTTGCTTAGCGAAACGAAATACTGGGCTCCATTGTAATCTCCTTGTCTCTTTGCCTTCTCCCCACCCAGATGCCACGGTCATCGTCAGTGGATGGGGGAAACGGTTACTGCAGCGTCTCCCGGATGCCTTGATGGAGGTGACGTGGCGCCTCCCCGTCGGTCTCGTGACCGATCAATCGATTTATTGATCTCTCGGTGGGAGGGAGAGGGATCTGGGGCCATTGCAGCCGTTGTTCGGACCCAGCCTTAGCAGAAACAAGAAACAGACTCCTCATCACCAAAAAAACCCTCTTTATTTACCTCGTGTGAATTAATGGCATTCACCACCGAAAAATCCCGGCAAGGAGTTAACTGCAGTACAGACCTCATCAGTTTCTTGTGATAATTGCAAGGCCCAAAAGGCTGCCAATGAACAGTCTTTGTGGCACGAAAAACACAATGAGCAAAATCTTCAGAAATACGAACTGTTGTCTCCTACGACCACCTTTCCTTCTATTTAGTCCCCAGCCAGGGAGGAGCCATTCAGTGTCCACGGATGCTTTGCTTCCCGAGTCAGCTCCTTCTCCTCCGTTGCTCACCTCTACTAACTGCTCTGCCCATTAAGTGCATCTGGAACAGGCCCCACCTGTTCTTCTGCCTCACTCGTATCAGCCTCCAAAGGCAGCTGTCTCTCTCGTGGCTGGGAAATGTCCGACGCTGAGCATCCATCCGACTCCACCCTTTTCATCACTCAAAACAAACCAGTTAGACTATCAAGGCTGACTCTTAAATACACCTTTACTTGTCTCTGGAGTTTCTCTGTCATCCAGGTCATGGTTGCCCCAAAAGTGCTCCCCCCCCCAAGAGGCAACTGGTTTTTTCTTTTGAAGACATTTCACCTCTCATCCAAGAAGCTTCCTCAGCTCCGACTGGAGGGTGGAGGAAGGGAAGGATCAAAGAAAAACGATAAAATCCAGTTGCATCCCGAAAAAGCTGTCGGAGAATCTCCATACCATTCCTGACCGGTGGCAGTCTTGTCTCTCCTTGAGAGCCTCCAGGGATGAAGCTCCCACAAACTTCCGAAGGCAGCTTCTGTTCCGTTGAATATAGGAGCGTTGTAAGGGACCTTGGAGGTCATCTAGCCCAGCCCCCACCGCCTGCCCAAGCAGGAGACCTTATATCATTTCCGATTGGTGGCAGTCCAGTCTCTTCTTGAAAGCTTCCTGGGATGAAGCTCCCACAACTTCCGAAGGCAACTTCTGTTCCATTGAATATAGAATAACAGAGTTAGAAGGGACCTTGGAGGTCATCTAGTCCGACCCCCTGACCAAGCAGGAGACCCTACACCATTTCTGACAGGTGGCGGTCCAGACTCTTCCTGAAAGCCTCCAGTGATGAAGCTCCCACAACTTCCAAAGGCAACTTCTGTTCCATGGGTTGATGGTTCTCACCGTCAGAAAATTTATCCTTATTTATAGGTTGAATCTCTCCTTGTTCAGTTTCCATCCATTATTCCTTGTCTGGCTTTCGGGTGCCTTGGAAAATAGCTTTTCCCCCTCCTCTCTGTGGCAGCCCCTCAAATATTGGAAGATGCAATCATGTCTCCCTTGGTCCTTCTCTTCATTATATTAGACATATTCAATTCCTGCAACTGTTCATCGTATGTTTTAGCCTCCAGTCCGCTCATCATCCTGGTTGCTCTTCTCTGCACTCTTTCCAGAGTCTCAACATCTGTTTTATGACCAAAACTGCATGCAGTATTCTTGTTGTGGCCTTACTAAGGCTTTATAGAGTGGTAGTAGTACCCACCTTGATCTTGATTGTATCCCTCTGCTAATGCAACTTAAGATTGCATTGGCTTTTTTGGCTGCCGATGGCTCATATTTAATTGATTCTCCATTTCTTCTGTCTGTATCAACATTATATGGATCTATCAGAATTATACTCTTGGTAAAAAAATAATAATAATGTCCCAGGTGACAGGATAGCAGTCTTCCAATATCTCAGGGGCTGCCCCAAAGAAGAGGGAGTCAAGCTATTCTCCAAGGCACCTGAGGGCAGGACAAGAAGCAATGGGTGGAAACTAATCCAGGAGAGAAGCAACTTAGAACTGAGGAGAAATTTCCTGACAGTTAGAACAATCAATCAGTGGAACAGAAATTGCCTCCAGAAGTTGTGATTGCCCCAATACTGGAAGTCTTTAAGAAGATGTTGGATAGCCATTTGTCTGAAATGGTATAGGGTTTCCTGCCTAGGCAGGGGGTTGGACTAGAAGACCTCCAAGGTCCCTTCCAACTCTGCTATTGTATTGTATTGTATTGTATTGTAATTTAATGAAAAGAAGGACCAGGGGAGACATGATAGCAGTCTTCCAGTATCTCAGGGGTTGCCACAAAGAAGAGGGAGGGAGTCAAGCTATTCTCCAAGGCACTTGAGGGCAGAACAAGAAGCAATGGGTGGAAACTAATCAAGGAGAGAAGCAACTTAGAACTGAGGAGAAATTTCCTGACAGTTAGAACAATTAATCAGTGGAACAGAAGTTGCCTCCAAAAGTTGTGAATGCCCCAACACTGGAAGTCTTTAAGAAGATGTTGGATATCAATTTGTCTGAAGTGGTGTAGGGTTTCCTGCCTAAGCAGGGGGTTGGACTAGAGGACCTCCAAGGTCCCTTCCAACTCTATTATTCTAAAATAGGAGTTTCTTTTACTGGATGTGTCAACAGGACAGTTGGCAGGGAGCAGAAAGACAGTAAAACATCTCTCAAACTAACCTCGAAGTCAGTCCGGCTGCCACAACTCAACCTTCAGAGAACGTTCACTTTTACCTGGATGCCAAATAATCTTTGTGGACACGA
Source organism: Thamnophis sirtalis (assembly GCF_051295495.1). NCBI lineage: Eukaryota > Metazoa > Chordata > Lepidosauria > Squamata > Natricidae > Thamnophis > Thamnophis sirtalis. The sequence goes on from NW_028261391.1 coordinate 2,236,697, forward strand.
TGCAATTTATTTTTGCGTCACCCCTGAGAAGAGCTGGTCTCCAGCTCTCAAAAATGTGTCCCTTTGCTGTGGTTCAACCTTCAGAGAACTCCAGGCCAAAAACTAGGCCACCTTCATAGGTGTGGACTTCAACGCCTAGAATTCCCCAGCTAGTTCGTCCTGCCCCCCCCCCCCCCCAAATCAGCTGTCATTTCTGGGTTTTTTTGTCCTGCAGATTGAAATCCCCCTGATCAACCACGAAGTGTGCAAGAGAGCCTACGCCGAGGTGCAGAGAATGGTCACGTCGGACATGATATGCGCCGGAGAGGAAGAAGGTAAATGGATGGGGGAAAGGGGGACCCCCCCCCCAGAAGCATGTGAGTGTTCTAACCGAGGCTTCCCAAGATCACGAAGTTGACTCCTTGTCCTGATAAAACCCCTTTTTATTTAGTTTTAAAGGGAATTCCTTTCCAGCAAAGTCCCGGCCGACAGTCTTTCAAGAGATTTCACAACTACAGACCTTATCAGGCTTGGAGAGCTGCCAGGCTGATATCTTCTAGGTGGCGCAGTGGTTAAATGCAGCACTGCAGGCTACTTCAGCTGACTGCAGTTCTGCAGTTCGGCTGTTCAAGTCTCACCGGCTCAGGGTTGACTCAGCCTTCCATCCTTCCGAGGTGGGTAAAATGAGGACCTGGATTGTTGTTGGGGGCAGATATGCTGACTCTGTAAACCGCTTAGAGAGGGCTGAAAGCCCTAGGAAGCGGTATATAAGTCTAACTGCTATTGCTATTGCTGTCTTCTAAACTCCATGCTGTAGCAGCAATTCCTTGGCTAGAAGTCATTAGCAGATCTCCACTCTTAATGAATTGGACTAACTGTCTCCTGCAAACTCCACTCCCCTTTCGCTCCTCTTTTATCTCCTATGGGAGGGGCCATTCACCATCCACCTGTGGCCTTTACTCCCGAATCGGCCCTTGTTCCTTAGCTGTTCCCTTCTACTGGCAGCTCTGCGCATATGCCCACTGGGAACAGGCTCCTGCTGTTCTTCTGCCCCACTGATATCCAACTCCGAAGACAGCTGATAACTGTCGGATGGCTCTGGCCCCCTCTCTGCCTCCGACACAGAGCCCTCCTCAGAGCCTTCCCCAGACTCCAGGACTGGCCCAGGTTCCTCCCCAACCTCCTCACTCTCCGAATATATACCGCCATCTTCACTGGCGGGCCACAACAATGAAGTCCACCAGCATCTATTCAGTGGGCCCTAGAGAGACCCACACTCTGGGTCAGAGCAAAGAGTTGCAGGATACAGGGAGTCCCCGACTTACAGCCATTCATAGAGCCGAGGTGGCACAGTGGTTAAATGCAGCACTGCAGGCTACTTCAGCTGACTGCAGTTCAGCAGTTCGGCTGTTCAAATCTCACCGGCTCAAGGTTGACTCAGCCTTCCATCCTTCCGAGGTGGGTGAAATGAGGACCCGGATTGTTGTTGGGGGCAATATGCTGACTCTGTAAACCGCTTAGAGAGGGCTGCAAAGCACTGTGAAGCAGTATATAAGTCTAACTGCTATTGCTATTGCTATTTAGTTCAAAGTTACAGCACTGTTGGAAAAAGTGATTTATGAGGGTTTTTCCCTAGATGGCATTGCAAGCGTCCTCTGGGATCTCCAGTCACTCGTTTAATGACGGTTTGAAGTTACGACGGCAATGAAAAACGGGATTTAGGGCCATTTTTCACACTTACGACCGTTACAGCATCCCTGGGGCGGGGTGTGTGTGTCACGTGATGGAAATTCAGATCCTTGGCAAGTGACTTGTATTTATGAGGGTTGGCGGTGTCCAGGAATCACGTGATGATCCCCTTTAGCGACCTCCTGACGAGCAAAATTGATGGAGAAGCTGGATCCGCTTAACGACCGCGTTACAAACTTAACAACGGCAGCGATTCGTTCGACGACGGTGGCAAAGAAAGGTTGTAAAATGGGGCAAAATCTCCCGGAATGACAGAAATTTTAGCCTCCCCTTGCGGCTGTGTGCCTGCCAGTTGCCAAACATCTGGATTTTGATCGCAGGGGCCACGGGGATGCTGCCACGGTTGTTAAAGTGTGAATAGCTTCAGTGCCGTCGTAACTTCGAACGGTCGCTAAAGGAGTGAGCGAAGAACCCAGAGGGCACGTGCGATTCCATCTCTCGATTCCATCACTGCAAACCCCATTATCCCCAGCCTGGCGACCAGCACATCTGGAATGGGTCCGGGAGGGGAGGCTGTCCTAGAGAGCAAAGCTTTCTTCGGGTGTCTCGCAGGGGAATCGCAGAAACATCTGGGGGGGAATTATGTCGGCCGATGGAGCAGAAGTTGGGAATTCTCACTCTCTCTCTATCTCCCTTTTCCCCTAGGGGGGAAAGACGCCTGCAGTGGGGACTCTGGGGGTCCCATGGTGGCTTGGAGCAACCGGACGGGCCAATGGCAACTCCTAGGGACCGTTTCGTGGGGCGACGGATGTGGATTGCAAAACCGCTACGGGGTCTATTCAAATGTCCTCTTGTCCATCCCTTGGCTAAGGCAAGTGACCCAGATGGAAGACTGAAGCCTCACCTCCAGAGAGCTTTCCTTCCTTCCTTTCTTCCTTCCTTCCATCTTTTATTTTTTTCCTTCCTTCCTTCCCTTCCTTTCTCTTCCTTCCTTCCCTTCCTCCCTCCTGAGTTCAGCATCTTTCAATCATTCCTTCCTTCCTCTCTCTTCCTTCCTTCATTTCCATTCTTTCTTTCTTCCTTCTTCTCATTCCCATCTCCTCCCTCCCTCCCTTCTTTAATCCCACCTTCTTTTTTCTTCCTTGCCATTGTTTCTGTCCCCTTTTCTTCCTTCCTTCACTTTTTTCGTTCTCATCTTTCTTTCCTTCCTTCTCTTTGACTTCGTCCTTACTTCCTCTCCCTTTCTTCTGCATCTCTCCCCCTCTCTCTTTCCACCCTCCCTCCTCCCTCTCTTCTTTTCCTTCCTTCCTTTTCTCATTCTCATCTCCTTCCTCCCTCCCTCCCTCCTTTCATCTCTCTCCCTTCACTCCTTCTTTCTTTCCTCTCCCTTCACTCTTTCTTTCTTTCCTCTCTCCCATTCTTTCCATTCTTTTCTTCCTTCCTTCCTTCATTTTTTCTTTTCCTTTCCTTCCTTCCTCTCCCCCTCTCTTTCCTCCCTCCCTTCTCCCTGTCTTCTTTTCCTTCTTTCCCTTCCTCCCTCCCTTTCCTTCCTTCCCTTCCCTCCCTCCCTTCTCTGCTTTCCTTCTCTTCTCCTCCTTCCTCCTCTTTTCTTCATTCTCATTCCCACCTCTTCCTTTCCTCCCTCCCTCCCTCTCATTCCCCTATCCTTTCTTTCCTCCTTTCTCCTCCCTCCCTTCCTCTCTCCTCCCCCCCTTTCTTCCTTCCTCTCTTGGGGATGACCAGAAGATCTGGTCCAAGACAAGATCCAGCTGAATGCAAACTCAGCTCCAAGGACTTTTCAAAGCTAAACCGATCTAAGGGAAGAAATGTGAATTTTTTAATAAAAAGCACCGGATCTCTGCAGCCGTGGCTCATCCTTGGGAAAGGACTGACTAATCAGGACTCAGAGAAACCTCAGGAGAAATATAGTCCGGGGGGGCTTGTGAGAGCCCCAGCTGGGCCCATGAGAGACCTGGGACTTGGTCACAAAACTCTGCAGCTTACCGGTCAGAAGTCATCAAGATCTGATTGACAGATTGACACTTTGGAAGACCAGGAAGGATTGCCATTCACTTTCCTGAGCCTCGCTTTGGATTCCAACCTCCAGAAATTCCAAAATTCCTTGCGAGGTCCCGCTTATCCGGGAGACGTTATATAGGAAGTCCTCGACTTACAACGCTTCACTTAGCGACCGTTCAAACTTACAACAGCGCTGAAAAAAGTGACTTCATTAGAGCCATTTTTTCACACTTACGACTGCAGCAGTGTCCCTGTGGTCACAGGATTTGCATTCGGATGCTTGGCAACTGACTCACATTTATGACGGTCGCAGGGCCCCGGGGTCACGCAGTCCCCTTTTGCGACCTTCCCGACGGGTGACGTCAACGGGGAAGCCAGATTCACTTAACAACTATTTTAACAACGGCAGGGATTCACTTAACAAACGTGGTGGGAAAAGTCGTAAAATGGGGCAAAACTCAAACGTCTCACTTTAGCAACATAAACGTTGGCCTCGATTGTGGTCGTAAGTCGAGGACTACCTGTAATGGGAAAAGCCAAGCCTGTGTTCACAATATATTAGTCATCTGTTTTTTCGAATAAACACATTTTCTGGGCTAACCATGTAGAGTTATATAACCCAAAACGTGAGTTCACACAACATGCTAACCTCAACCAATAGTGAAATTCAATTTCCCCCCCCTTTTTTTTTACCGGTCCTGTGGGCGGGGCTTGTTGGGCAGGGCTTTATGGTGGGGTCATGTGACTGAGTGGGTGTGGCCAACTTGACATCACTCACGGAAATAGAACAGAACAGAATATAACAGAATAGAATAGAACAGAATGGATATTGGAATGAAGAATAGAATAGAATAGGAATAGGAATAGGAATAAAACGAATAGAATAGGATATTGGAATGAAGAATAGAATAGGAATAGGAATAGAAAGAAGAATAGAAAGAGGAATAGAAAGAGGAATAGAAAGAGGAATAAAACAAATAGAATAGAATAGAATAGAATAGATATTGGAATGAAGAATAGAATAGGAATAGGAATAGGAATAGGAATAGGAATAGGAATAGGAATAGGAATAGGAATGGACTGGACTGGACAGGAATAGAATAGAATAGAATAGAAATTGAAATGAAGAACAGAACAGAACTGAATAGAATAAGAGTTGGAAGGGACCTTGGAGGTCTGCTAGTCCAACCCTCTGCTTAGGCAGGAGACCCTACAACATTCCAGACAAATGGTTATCCCACATCTTGTTAAAAACTTCCAGTGTTGGACCATTTACAACTTCTGGTGGCAAGCAGTTCCACTGATTAATTGTCCTCACTGTCAGGAAATTTCTCCTTAATTCCAGGTTGCTTCTCTCCTTGATTAATTTCCATCCATTGCTTCTTGTCGTGCCCTCAGGTGCTTTGGAGAATAGCTTGACACGCCCCTCTTCTTTGGGGCAGCAAATATTGGAAAACTATTGTCATGTGTCCCCCCCTCCCCCCATAGTCCCCTTGCTCCTGGGGGAGGAAAGCGATGGCAAATCTAGACAGCATCCTAAAAAGCAGAGACATCACCCTGCCAACAAAAGTGTGTCTAGTCAAGGCGACGGTTTTCCCAGTTGCAATGGATGTCTGAGAAGGTTGGACCCCAAGGAAGGCTGAGCACCAAAGAATGGAGGCCTTTGAACTCTGGTGCTGGAGAAGAAGACTCTTGCATTGAGTCCCTTGGACTGCAAGGCCATCCAACCGGTCAGTCCTAGAGGAGATCAACCCTGATTGCTCTTTAGAAGGCCAGATCCTGAAGAGGAAACTCAAAGACTTTGGCCACCTGATGAGAAGGAAGAAGGACTCCCTGGAGAAGAGCCTCATGCTGGGAGCGATGGAGGGCAAAAGAAGAAGAAGAAGGGGACAGCAGAGAAGGAGGAGGCTGGATGGAGTCACCCAAGCAGTTGGCGTGAGCTTCAATGGACTCCAGAGGATGGCAAAGGACAGGAAGGCCTGGAGGAACGTTGTCCATGGGGGTCACGATGGGTGGGACACCACTTCGCAACTAACATCTATCTATCTATCTATCTATCTATCTATCTATCTATCTATCTATCTATCTATCTATCTATCTCTATCTATCTATCTATCTATCTCTATCTATCTATCTATCTATCTATCTATCTCTATCTATCTATCTATCTACCATCTACCATCTACCATCCATCCATCCATCCATCCATCCATCCATCCATCCATCCAATCATCTATCATCTATCATCTATCATCTATCTATCTATCTATCTATCTATCTATCTATCTATCTATCTATCTATCTATCTATCTCAAGTACTTTGGCCACCTGATGAGAAGGAAGGACACTCTGGAGAAGAGCCTCATGCTGGGAACGATGGAGGGCAAAAGAAGAAGAAGGGGACGGCAGAGAAGGAGGTGGCTGGATGGAGTCACCGAAGCAGTCGCATGAGCTTCAATGGACTCCAGAGGATGGGAGAGGACAGGAAGGCCTGGAGGAACGTTGTCCATGGGGTCCCAGTGGGTCGGACAGGACTTTGCAACTCACAACAACAACAAATCCTTCTTTTCATTAGACGTACCCAGTTCCTGCAATCGTTCTCAGTATGTTTTGTCCTCCAGTCCCCTAACTGCCAATTATTTGGGGCAGGTCCAAAGGAGGGACCGTTTGTGGGGGTGTGCAACCAGATGCTTCATCTGCCCACATGTGGCTGGCCAACAGCCGCTGGCTTCCTCTCCGCTGGCGCTTTCCGCCACAATATTGGTTTGATCAGCGCCCGAAGAGAGATTTCAAAAGAAATCACCAAACCGCCCACGGAGGTTTCCAGAGAAACCTCTAAAGGGTTCTGAAAGAGGCTGACAGGCAGTGAAGAGCCGGGCTAACTGAATTTTCCACCCAGCCCCCTCAGGATTCGCACCCAGCGCTGGAAAAAAAAAAAAACAGCACCAGGACATTGCGATGGGCGTCTCAAGTTTCCTTGAGTTTGCATTGTCGTTATTATTGTTTAGTTGTTTTGTATCCTGCCTTTCTTATTTTTTTAGAAATACCTCCAGGAGATGAACGCATCCAACCTCCCGTCTCCTATTTTCCCCCATAACAACAGCCCTGTGAGGTGGGTTGAGCTGAGAGAGAAAGAGAGACAGGGACGCGCCCAAAGTCACCCGCCACTGTGTTCATGCCCATGGCTGGAACCAGAACTCCCAGTCTCCTGGTGATTGGCTCAAAGTCACCCAGCTGATTTTCGTACGTAAGGAGGGACTAGAATTCCCAGTCTCCTGGTGATTGGCCTGAAGTCTTCCAATTGGCCCTCATGCCTAAGGTGGGACTAGAACTCACCGTCTCCTGGTGATTGGCCCAAAGTCACCCAGCTGATTTCCGTACCTAAGGCGGGACTAGAACTCCCAGTCTCCTGGTGATTGGCCCAAAGTCACCCAGATGATTTCTGTACCTAAGGCGGGACTAGAACTCCCAGTCTCCTGGTGATTGGCCCAAAGTCACCCAGCTGATTTTTGTACCTAAGGCGGGACTAGAACTCCCAGTCTCCTGGTGATTGGCCCAAAGTCACTCAGATGATTTCTGTACCTAAGGCGGGAATAGAACTCCCAGTCTCCTGGTGATTGGCCCAAAGTCACCCAGCTGATTTTTGTACCTAAGGCGGGACTAGAACTCCCAGTCTCCTGGTGATTGGCCCAAAGTCACCCAGCTGATTTCTGTACCTAAGGCGGGAATAGAACTCCCAGTCTCCTGGTGATTGGCCCAAAGTCACCCAGCTGATTTCTGTACCTAAGGCGGGACTAGAACTCCCAGTCTCCTGGTGATTGGCCCAAAGTCACCCAGCTGATTTCTGTACCTAAGGCGGGACTAGAACTCCCAGTCTCCTGGTGATTGGCCCAAAGTCACCCAGCTGATTTCTGTACCTAAGGCGGGACTAGAACTCCCAGTCTCCTGGTGATTGGCCCAAAGTCACCCAGCTGATTTCTGTACCTAAGGCGGGACTAGAACTCCCAGTCTCCTGGTGATTGGCCCAAAGTCACCCAGCTGATTTCTGTACCTAAGGCGGGACTAGAACTCCCAGTCTCCTGGTGATTGGCCCAAAGTCACCCAGCTGATTTCTGTACCTAAGGCGGGACTAGAACTCCCAGTCTCCTGGTGATTGGCCCAAAGTTACCCAGCTGGCTTTCATGCCTAAGGCAGGACTAGAACTCACCATCTCCTAGCCTAGTGCATTAACTAGTAGACCAAACTCTGTTATTGATTTTCTATATTTTTTTGCTTCTGGAAAGATAAATGGGGGGCGGGAGAATCTAAACTTCTTTACCTGATGTTACAGGTAGTTCTCATTTAGTGACTGTTCAAAGTTACAACGGCTCTGGAAAAAGTGACTTACATCCGTTTACCACGCTTACAATGCTTGCACCATTCCCACAATCCCCTAATCAAAATTCAAACGCCTGGCAACTGACTCGTGTTTATGACCCTTGCAGTGACCCGGGGGAGGGTGGGGGGTCACGCGATCCCCTTTTGCGACCATCTGACCAGCCAAGACAATGAGGAAACCAGATCCATTTAACAACCGCGAGAATTCGCTTAACCCATGGCGGCAGGAAGATTTTGCAAAACGGGGCAAAATTCTCCCAGTGACAGAAACTTCGTATGTCGAGGGACTTTAGTATTTTTAGTATTTTAGTATTTTATTAGGATTTATAGGCCGCCCTTTTCCCTGAGGGGACTCAGGGCGGCTTACAATCATTAGGGTGGGGGTGCAATTCAAAATAAACAATATGTGAGCAAAATAAAATAATAAAAACACAACTTGCATTCAACATTCAACACTCGGGTGGGGCAAATTAGAGGCTTATCCCCAGGCCTGTTGGGATAGCCAGGTCTCCAAGCGAGGAGGACCTGCTTTGCAAACCCTCTTATCTCTTTCCAGCCCTAGGGCAAGAGTGCCTCTGTGCCCGCGCAGAGCGCCCTCCCCACCTGACCCCAGACATCCCCCCTTCGCTCCTTCGATTCGTGCCGTTGGCTGGTCATTACCGGGGAAGGAGGGTTCGCTACATTGCAGAGATCCCTCCTTCCGGCCCTAGGAGTCCCACTCCAAGACCAGATGGCGCGAGTAGTCAGGACCCTGGTCTCAGGCTGTTGTCGCTAAATGCCAGGTCTGTTGTTCACAAAGCTCCCCTCGTCCGGGACTTAATTGTTGACGAGAGGGCAGACCTGGCATGTATTACTGAAACCTGGCTGGGCACAGAAGGAGGAGTCCCCCTTGTAGAGATGTGCCCAGAGGGATTTCAGGTGCTTCATCAGCCGAGAGCCCAGGGAAGGGGTGGCGGTGTGGCTATTGTAATCCGGGAGTCTCTGTTACCTCGTAGGGTCCCTGCTCCGGAGCTTGTCGGGTGTGAGTCTCTGCTGATAAAGTTGGACCTCAAGGGTCAAGTGGGTTTGCTGCTAACGTACCTGCCTCCCAACTGCGTTGCAGCATCCCTCCCCTCGCTCCTCGAGTCAGTAGCCGAGCTGGCAGTTGAGTTCCCCAGGCTTATAGTTCTGGGGGATTTCAACTTGCCATCGCTCGGTGAACGCTCTGATGGGGCGCAGGAGTTCATGGCCTCCATGACGGCCATGGGCTTGACCCAAGTAATTCGGGGCCCAACCCATGCAGCGGGTCACATGCTCGACCTCGTATTCCTCTCGGAGCAGTGGATGTGTGATCTTGGTCTGAGGGGTAATGAGATCATACCCCTGTCGTGGTCAGACCATTGCCTACTGAGGCTTGACTTCCGGAGGCCAAACCCCCACCGTAGGGAGGAGGAACCGACCAGGTGGTTCCGCCCCAGGCGACTTATGGACCCTTTGAGGTTCCAGACGGAGCTTGGGGTTATTCCTGATACCCTCGCCCACAGTTCGGCGGAGACTCTGGCTGCCGCCTGGTACTCGGCGGCGTCGGAGTCTCTCGACCGGATTGCGCCACTACGGCCCCTCCGGGTCAGTGGATCCCGGAGAGCTCCCTGGTTTACCGAGGAACTCCGGGAGAAGAAACGCCGGAGGAGATGCCTAGAGCACCAGTGGAGGTCCGATAGGTCCGAGGTAAACCGAGCACTCTTAACTACCTGCACCAAGGACTATGTCCGAGCATTAAGAACTGCAAAAAGATCATATATTTCTTCCTTGGTTGCGTCCGCCGAGTCACGCCCAGCCGCCCTGTTCAGGATAACCCGCTCCCTCCTTAATAGGAGGGATGCGGGAGACCCCTTGCAGGGTAGGGCTGAGGATTATGCTCAATTCTTGGCGGACAAAGTAGCTCGGTTGCGATCGGACTTGGACTCCACCGCAGTAGATCCAGCTGAGACACAGGAGGATCATTTGCCACATCAGTTCTGGGTTGAGTTCCAGGAAGTTGCCTCTGGGGATGTGGACAAGGCCATCCGAGCTGTAAGTGCCTCCACTTGTATTCTGGACCCGTGTCCCTCCTGGCTGGTGGCTAACAGCAGGGAGGTGACACATGGCTGGATCCAGGCGGTTGTCACCGCCTCTCTTCGGGAGGGGCACTTCCCCGCCGTACTCAAAACGGCGGTGGTGAGACCCCTCCTAAAGAAACCATCGTTAGATCCAGCCATCTTAAACAACTTTCGTCCTGTCTCCAACCTTCCCTTTATCGGGAAGGTTGTTGAGAAAGTGGTGGCCTTTCAGCTTCGACGGGCCTTGGAGGAAGCTAGCTATCTTGACCCCTTCCAGTCCGGCTTCAGACCTGGTTACAGCACAGAAACCGCTTTGGTCGCATTGACCGATGATCTCTGGAGGGCCAGAGATGGAGGCTATGCGTCCATCCTGGTTCTCCTTGACCTCTCAGCGGCTTTCGATACCATCGACCATGGTATCCTTCTGCGACGACTGCGGGAGGTGGGAGTGGGAGGCACTGTTTTGCGGTGGTTCTCCTCTTACCTCTCGGACAGGTCGCAGTCGGTGTTAGTGGGGGGGCAGAGATCGTCCCTGAGGCCCCTAACATGTGGAGTACCTCAGGGTTCGGTCCTATCCCCCCTACTATTTAACATATACATGAAACCGCTGGGCGAGATCATTCGGAGGCACGGGATAAAATACCATCAATATGCGGACGATACACAATTGTATCTGTCCGCCCCGTGCCAACTCAATGAAGCGGTGGACGTGATGAACCGGGGTCTGGAGGCCGTTAAGGACTGGATGAGTGCTAACAAACTGGTGCTCAACCCGGATAAGACCGAGTGGCTGTTGTGTTTCCCCCCCAATAATTTGGCTAATACACCAACGCTTAGGCTGGGGGGTCAAATTTTATACCCCTCAGATAGGGTCCGCAACTTAGGAGTCCTCCTGGATCCACAGCTGACTTTTGACCACCAGCTGTCAGCTGTGACCAGGGGGGCATTTGCCCAGGTTCGCCTGGTCCGCCAGTTGCGGCCCTACCTAGATCGGGGGGCCCTCACAACAGTCACTCGAGCCCTTGTGATCTCTAGACTGGAATACTGCAATGGGCTCTACATGGGGTTGCCCCTGAAGTGCATCCGGCGACTACAGCTAGTCCAAAATGCAGCCGCGCGAGTGATAGTGGGCGCACCTCGGTTCGCCCACGTTACACCTGTCCTCCGCGAGCTGCACTGGCTGCCTGTTGGTCTCCGGGTGCGCTTCAGGATAATGATGACCATCTTTAAAGCACTCCATGGTAGTGGATCTAGGTACTTGAGAGACCGCCTTCTGCCGATTACCTCCCTAAATCGACCAATCAGATCGCACAGACTGGGCCTCCTCCGAATTCCATCTGCCAGTCAATGTCGACTGGCGACCACACGGAGGAGAGCCTTTTCTGTTGCTGCCCCGACCCTATGGAACGAGCTCCCCATGGAGATCCGCACCCTCACCACGACCCAGACCTTCCGCGCAGCCCTCAAGATCTGGCTCTCCCAGCAGGCCTGGGGATAGGCTTCCAATTACCCGCCCGAGTGTTTGATTGCTGAATGAAAGCTGTGTTTTATTATTTTTCTTTTGTTCACAAAGTGTTTGTTTTGACCTTGCACTTCCCCTCCCCTGTGGTTGTAAGCCGCCCTGAGTCCCCTCAGGGAAAAGGGCGGCATATAAATCCCAATAAACCTAAACCTAAACCTAAACCGTTCAGAGAGGATGTGGTTTTCCAGCCAATATGATGTTAGAGTCAGACGTGTCTCGTTTCCCCAAAATGACTCGGTGCTCTCGCCCCACCACTACCACCACCTTCGGGGTGAAGCCCCGGAATATCTACACAGATGTGCAATCTGGAAACCACAAGGAGGAGCAGCTGGCCGGGTCAAGGCTGCTGGACACAGACCGGGTAAGATGCCTGTTTGGCGTCCTCCATCTCTGCAGCCTCCGGAGCCTTCGGGAGGAAAACGATGGTGGCGTATTCCGTCGGTTCCCGCTGGACGGGTTTCGGAGAAGCCGCTGGTTTCGTCTTCGGTCCCCCAGGGAACGCCAGCATCTCGTAATCGACTGTGAATACAGTTACGGCTGGAGGGTCGACTTCTTTCTACAATTCAAGCCAAAAAAAAAAATGTTTTAACAAAGCCTGCGTGTCTAATTTTTTTTTAAAAAAGAGAGAGTTAAAACCAAGTTTTGTTTTATTTCTAAGTAAAAAAAAAAACGGAATTCTGATTTGGAGATCAGAGTCTCTAGTTTGGCACATTTATTATGCACCGTTTACATGGATAAATTTATTTAAATGTATTCATGTTGCCATCTTTCCTTTTGGATCTTTGGCCTGCCACACTTTTTATTATTCTACAATGCCTTTTCTATGGTGGGAAAATTCGAGGGGGGATTGGGTTAGATCAGTGTTTCTCAACCTTGGCAACTTGAAGATGTCTGGACTTCAACTCCCAGAATTCCCCAGCCAGCAAATGCTGGCTGGGGAATTCTGGGAGTTGAAGTCCAGACATCTTCAAGTTGCCAAGGTTGAGAAACACTGGGTTAGATGATAAGTAGCCATAACAAAATTCTTTCTAGAAAACCAAGGTCATCCTCTGTCTTCCTTTGTAGGTCAACCCTCGACCTACGGACAATTAACCAGTGGAATGACTTGCCACCAGATGTTGTAGGGACTCCATCGCTTTTAAGACGAGCATAGGTTCTCCTGCTTGAGCAAGGGGTTGGACTAGAAGACCTCCAAGGTCCCTTCCAGCCCTCTTCTGGTTCCGATTGTTATGGGGCTGCTGTGACCCAATTTTCAGAAGCAAAAAGGAACTTACCAGGGGAGCGTTTCCATGCTTCTGTTCCTTTTGCTCTGTAAGAAACAATGAGAATTAGAACTCGTGCCAGGTCCCCCTTTAATAATATGTTCATCAGTATCTTTGAATTTTGCCAAATCTGAGAATACACCTTGGTTTCACTATATATATATATATTTAAAATAGGTACATTGGCTATAATATTTAGGAACATTTCAATCATCATCATCTTTTCACCACCCCATAATCCCTTGCACCAGGTTGGAATCTGAGCAACTGGATGGAGCTGTTTAGTGGCCGGATGCCCTTCCTGTTGCCATTGCGGTTTTTTCTCCCCAGCAGATATATTCCCGTATTATTATTATTTTTTGGATTTTAAGACGTGACTGTAAGACGCACCTAAGTTTAGAAGAGGAAACCACAACAAAAAGGGGTTTTGGTCTCTGCACGCCTAATTTTCGGCCCTTTTTTGGGGGGGTCTTTTTTCAGCCCTTTTCCAGCCTTTTTTCTACCCATTTTAAAGGCTTTTTGGCTCATTGGGGGGGGGGGCTTTTTGGCTTGATTTTGAGGCTTTTTCAGCCCATTTCTTGGCCCATTTTTGAGGCTTTCCTTGGCCCATTTTCCAGACCTTTTTTGTCCATTTTGTTTGGAAAAACGGGCTGAAAAAAGCCTCAAAAACAGCCCGAAAAAAGCCTCAAAAACAGCCCCAAAAAGGCCTACAAAACGGGCTGAAAAAAGCTTCAAAATGGGCTGAAAAAGCCTCCAAAACGGACTGAAAAAAGTCCTGAAAAAGGCCCAAAAAGGCCCTGAAAACAGGGCGTGCAGAGCCCAAACAATGGCCAGCGGGTGGGCAGGGCTTCGGCAATATTTGGTCTATAAGACACAGAGAAATTTTCACCCCCTTTTGGCAGGCAAAAAAGTGAGTCTTATAGTCCGAAAAAATACAGTATTCTTAATGTGCTCATAGAGAGAAATACGGGCCTCTACTTGGGATTGAAATCACAGCCCCCTGATTGTGAGGCGAGAGCTCGGCCTCTAGGCCACTGCGCCACTCCATCTATCTATCTATCTATCTATCTTTCTATCTATCTATCTATCTATCTATATCTATCTATCTATCTATCTATCTATCTATCTATCTATCATCATCATCTATCATCTATCTATCTATCTATCTATCTATCTATCTATCTATCTATCATCTATCATCTATCTATCTATCATCTATCATCTATCATCTATCTATCTATCATCTATCATCTATCTATCATCTATCATCTATCATCTATCATCTATCATCTATTTATCTATCTATCTATCATCTATCTATCTATCTGTCTATCTATCATCTATCTATCATCTATCTATCTATCTATCTATCATCTATCATCTATCATCTATCATCTATCATCTATTTATCTATCTATCTATCATCTATCATCTATCATCTATCTATCTATCTATCTATCTATCATCTATCTATCTATCTATCATCTATCTATCTATCCTCTATCATCTATCATCTACCTATCTATCTGTCTATCTATCATCTATCTATCATCTATCTATCTATCATCTATCATCTATCATCTATCATCTATCATCTATTTATCTATCTATCTATCATCTATCATCTATCATCTATCTATCTATCTATCTATCTATCTATCATCTATCTATCTATCTATCATCTATCTATCTATCCTCTATCATCTATCATCTACCTATCTATCTATCTATCATCTATCTATCTATCTATCTATCTATCTATCTATCTATCTATCTATCTATCTATCATCTATCATCTATCATCTATCATCTATCATCTATCATCTATCATCTATCATCTATCTATCTATCTATCTATCATCTATCTATCTATCATCTATCTATCTATCTATCATCTATCATCTATCTATCTATCTATCTATCTATCTATCTATCATCTATCTATCTATCTATCTATCATCTATCTATCTATCTATCTATCATCTATCTATCTATCTATCTATCTATCATCTATCTATCTATCTATCTATCTATCTATCTATCTGTTGCATAATGTATTTCTCAACTCTCATCTGTCTGTCTGTCTGTCTGTCTGTCTGTCTGTCTGTCTATCTATCTATCTATCTATCTATCTATATCTATCTATCTATCTATCTATCTATCTATCTATCTATCATCATCATCTATCATCTATCATCTATCTATCTATCATCTATCATCTATCATCTATCATCTATCTATCTATCATCTATCATCTATCATCTATTTATCTATCTATCTATCATCTATCTATCTGTCTATCTATCATCTATCTATCATCTATCTATCTATCATCTATCATCTATCATCTATCATCTATCATCTATCTATCTATCTATCTATCTATCATCTATCATCTATCTATCTATCATCTATCATCTATCATCTATCATCTATCTATCTATCATCTATCATCTATCTATCATCTATCATCTATCATCTATCATCTATCATCTATTTATCTATCTATCTATCATCTATCTATCTATCTGTCTATCTATCATCTATCTATCATCTATCTATCTATCATCTATCATCTATCATCTATCATCTATCATCTATTATCTATCTATCATCTATCATCTATCATCTATCTATCTATCTATCTATCTATCTATCTATCATCTATCTATCTATCTATCATCTATCTATCTATCCTCTATCATCTATCATCTACCTATCTATCTATCTATCATCTATCTATCTATCTATCTATCTATCTATCTATCTATCTATCTATCATCTATCATCTATCATCTATCATCTATCATCTATCATCTATCTATCTATCTATCTATCATCTATCTATCTATCATCTATCTATCTATCTATCATCTATCATCTATCTATCTATCTATCTATCTATCTATCTATCTATCTATCATCTATCTATCTATCTATCTATCATCTATCTATCTATCTATCTATCTATCATCTATCTATCTATCTATCTATCTATCTATCATCTATCTATCTATCTATCTATCTATCTGTTGCATAATGTATTTCTCAACTCTCATCTGTCGTCTGTCTGTCTGTCTGTCTGTCTGTCTGTCTATCTATCTATCTATCTATCTATCTATCTATCTTCTATCATCTATCTATCTATCTATAATCTTCTTCCACAGCCCCTGATCACGATGCGAGAGCTCCACCTCTACCGCCCCCCCCCCACACCATTTAGGAACATTTCAATGATGCCTTCAAAAAGACAAGGGAGTAAAATCTTGGTGGAAATTGTATGCTGCTTAGCACAAAGGTCAACTTACTTTGCCCGTCTCCTTCTGATGATCCACAACAAGAAATATAACACAACGAGTAGGATAAACACTCCACACCCTCGCAAGTCCAAGAAAGAACTCTTGGTGTCTTGGCGGACGCCATCATCCTGCTCCTTCATCTCGTCTGGAGGTGGAGTTGCAGCGACTTTTTCTGGAGACGAGAATGTCAGGATTACTTCTGGATTCTTCCTTCTAAAACTTCAGTGAATCCAGAGCCAATCCGGGTGCATAAGAGACACCCCTGAGTCCAGGGGTGGGATTGATCAAATTTTAGAACCAGTTTTCTACCCAGTTGCTGGGTGGGCGTGGCCTGCATCACGGGGGGTGGGGGCGTTTTTGCCCTCTCCACACTCCTGAGCAGTGGTGTGTCCCTCCCGGTTCGGATTGGTTTCACTGAACCGGTTTGGCGGCATGGGTCGGTGGAACCAGCAGTGGACCCAGGCCTGCCACGCCCCCAAACTGGTTTTCCGGGCAGTGCCATAGGCGCCACCATCTTGTTTTCCGCTTCTGTTTATGAGCAGAACAATTTTTATTGCACTGCGCAGAAGCGAACTGGCCAGAACCCACCCCTACTCCGGAGGCTTCCCTTGAGGCTCCGGGAGGGCAAAAACGCCTTCCCCGGGCTCCGGAAGCTTCTGGAACTTCCGGGAGACTTGTTTTTCACCCTCCCAGAGCCTCCACGCGGGCCCTGCATTTACCATGCATGATGAACGGGCGGTGTGGAGACTCCTTGACTTATAACCATTCATTGAGTGACTGTTCAAAGTTACAATGGCACTGCAAAAAAAATGACTTACGGCCATTTTTCACAGTTATGACCTTTGCCGCATTCCCCACAGTTGTGTGATCAAAATTCAGGCGTTTGGCCACTGACTTGTATTTGTGACCATCACAGTGTCCCCAGGGCTCCTGTCATCCCTTTTTGCGACTTTCTGACAAGCAAAGTTAATGGGGAAGCCAGATTCACTTAACGGCCATGTTGTTAAGTGAACCTGGAGGGGTCCACCGATTCTCCAAAGCCCCTGAAGGCAGGACAAGAAGCAACGGATGGAAACTCGCCAAGGAGAAAGCAACCTAGAATTAAGGAGAAATTTCCTAACAGTGAGGACTATTAGCCAGTGGAACAGCTTGCCACAAGAAGTTGTGGATACGTTCATCACTGGAGGTTTTTAAAGAAAAGATTGGACATCCCCTTGTCTGCAATGGTATAGGGTCTCCTGCCTGAGCATGGGGTTAGACTAGAAGACCTCCGAGGGCCCTTCCAACTGACTCATATTTATGACGGTTGCAGTGTCCCGGAGTTATCCCCTTTTTGAGACCTCCTGACAAGCAAAAGTCAATGGGGGGAAGCCAGATTCACTTAGCGACCGGGTTACCAACTTAACAACTGCAGTGATTCACTTAACAACTGTGGCCAGAAAAGCGATAAAATGGGACAAAACGTACTTTAGAACATCCTTGCTTAGCAACGGAAATTTTGCACATAATCCGAGGACTACTGCCCTCTCTCTGTACAATCGGTCATTTTTAGCGGTCAAAACCCACCCCCCGGCCACTCCTCGAAATACGCCGTCACACCTGTCACAACGAGGTTGCTTCGGTTACTCTCCAGCATGGTCCCTTCCGAGTTGAAGGGATTCACCCAGCAGTAGTAAGTCCCGCTGTCGTTCTTCTCCACCTGCCGGATTTCCATCTCGTAGGTGCGGTTGTCTCTCTTGGAAAAGCCGTACTTCCGGCTGCTGCCGTCCAATTTGACCGGCTGATGGTCGTGGCCCTGTTTGTACCAGTCCAGATGTTCCCCCAAATCAGGCTTGGAGATGGAACAAGTGAACTTCGCTGTCTCTCCTTCCGTTAGATTTAACTGGAGCGGGTGAAAATGTACTGGGAGAAGGAAAGAAACGAGGAGAAGAAAAACATCAATTGCACCCACTGAATTAGCAGCCCATCTGTTCTGACCCCCCTCTTCATACACCAAAGCACTCCAAGACAAAGATACTTCAAAGATTTATTAACACACAGAGTAGATCTTGGCAGCAATCCAGCACAGAGCAGACCTTGGCAGCAATCCAGCACAGACTGACCTTGGCAGCAATCCAGCACAGAGCAGACCTTGGCAGCAATCCAGCACAGACTGACCTTGGCAGCAATCCAGCCTGCCAAGAGAGCCACAATAGCTTCTTCAACGCTAGTAAATACGTTGACTCCTGCGACGAGTGTGTGGAAAGCCATTCCTTTTATAGTCTTGAGAGGAGCCTAATTACCACCAGCTGAGTTCAATTATCCTCCGAATTCCATCCGCCGGCCAGTGTCAACTGGCAACTACCCGGAGGAGAGCCTTCTCTGTGGCTGCTCCGACCCTCTGGAACGAACTCCCCGTGGAGATTCGTACCCTCACCACCCTCCAGGCCTTCCGCATAGCCCTTAAAACCTGGCTGTTCCAACAGGCCTGGGGCTAAAGACTGCAGCCCCACTCCGAATGGTATGATTGTTGTGTTTTTTAGCTGTGTATGGTCTTTATGTTTTGTAATTTTGTTTTTTTTTTTCCCTTCCCTTGAATTGTGAGCCGCCCTGAGTCCCCTCAGGGAAAAGGGCGGCATACAAATAAAGTAAATTCAAATTCAAATTCAAATCTCCTGTAACTGCGTAACTGTTCTTCACGCCTATTAGCCCTCCGTGGCTGGGCATCCAGGACCAGCTCCCTTGTCTCCTCCCCACTGTTCCAATGCACGACGTCAGGATCACACTCCCTTGTCTCCTCCCCACTGCTCCGAGGCATGACTTCGGGAGCACGCTCCCTTTGGCTCTCAGGGCCTCCTGGTGGCCAACCAGCCTCCCTGTGCCCTGCTCGGAGTCAGAACCCTGTCCAGGGTCCTCCACATCCTCCAGAGCCAACTCATAGGGCCCCTCACTGTCGGAGTCTGGTGGCAGCTCCAACGGCTCCTGCTGGGCCACAACACCCATCCATGGAAGTTTTAAGGTTTCGTGCAGGAGGTTAGTGAACTTACAATGGCATTAAACTCGCAAGATCCGAACAAGACTGTGTTGTTTCTCTGTGCCACAGAATACCATGTTTCCCCCAAAAAAATAAGACCTAACCAGAAAATAACCCCTGGCCTAGCATAATTTTTTGGGGTGCTCGTAATAAAAGCCCTACCCCCAAAATAATACATGCACATGGCGAGAAAAATGAATCTGGCAAGTTTACCAGACGGATGGCCTAGGCCAGGGGTCAGCAAACTGTGGCTCTGGAGCCGCATGTGGCTTTTTCCTCCCTCTGCTGCGGCTCCGTCACGGGTCGGCGCCACAATTTTGAGAGGAGCTTCCGGTGGTGGAGTGGGGAGAGAAGCAGAGTGCGCCAGGAGTAGACTCTATGGCAAGGGGAGGGTTTTCCAGTTGTCTCCACAATTGATAGGGCTTTCGGTTATGACAGGTAGAGGAAAAAATACGCCACTCTAGGGGGAGACTCTATGGTGGGGGAACCAAACTTCCGGTCACCTCCAGAATTGAATGGGGGAGGTTCCGGTTGGGACCTTTGTGGCTCCCGGTGTTTTCTTTTCTGTGGGAAATGGGTCCAAATGGCTCTGAATGTTTAAGTTTGCCGACCCCTGGACTAGAGAACAAAGCCGTTACAGAATCTAGTAAAAGTCCTGCTAGAAATACTTCGAAACCTCCTCCCAGACCAGGGGGGGTAGGGGGGGGGACAGAAACAGAGACTGTGAAGTGGGTGGGTGTGGGGTCTTTAACGATGTTTTGAGCTCTAAGCACATAGGGCTTATAAGCAGCATCCTGAATAACGGGAAGCGAGCTTCCTATAATCTTCTCCACTGTCCTCACCATTCTCTGTAGGGACTTTCTATCTGAGCACTGCAGTCACCAATCCAAATAGGGATGCAGTTTGTTAAAACGCTCTCCATCGCACCTCTGTAAAAAAACGTGGCCAGGAAAGAAGGAGAAAGATGTGGTCTCCTCATCTGACGCAGGAAAGGCAGAGGCTGGTTTGCATGCTCCACTAAGGTGTGGAGAGACCAATTAAAATGGTTAGTTATCTGAACCCCCAGATAACTTAACAATGCGTCTTTTGGAGCAAAAATTAAAATAAGGTCCGGTCTTATTTTAGGCTAGGTTATGGCAAACAACTAAAAGGGACAGGGTGGCTCAGTGGTTAAGACGCTGAGCTTGTCAATCAGAACGGTCTGCAGTTTGGTGGTTCGAATCCCCAGCGCTGCGTAACGGAGGGAGCTCCCGTGACTTGTCCCAGCTTCTGCCAGCCTAGCAGTTCGAAAGCACGTAAAAAATGCAAGTAGAAAAATAGGGACCACCTTTGGTGGGAAGGGAACAGCGTTCCGTGCGCCTTTGGCATTGAGTCATGCCGGCCACATGACCATGGAGACGTCTTCGGACAGCGCTGGCTCTTCGGCTTTGAAACGGAGATGAGCAGCGCCCCCTAGAGTCTGGAACGACTAGCATGCGTGTGCGAGGGGAACTTTTACCTTTACCTTTTTATGGCAAACAACTACAGAACTTTTGGGGGGTCCTTGGTGGTCTCTGAGCCTTTTCGTTTTCTTACAGATGTTTCACAACCCAGCTAGGTAATATCATCAGTGCTGGAAGGAAGGGTTTCTAGCACTGAATATGCTACCTAATTTGGTAAAGAAATGTCTGCAAGAAAAATATCAAACTCGGAGAGAATTAAAGACCTCATAGATGCCCTCCTCCTCCTCTCCACAAACCCCACTCCTTTCTAGCACTGATGATGTTCCCTAGTTGGGTCATGAAACGTCTGCAAGAAAACCACCAAGCTCAGAGAGCACCAAGGACCCCACAGTCCTCCTCCTCCTCCTCTCCACAAACCCCACTCCCTTCTAGCACTGATGATGGTACCTAGAGCCAAGGTGGCGCAGTGGTTAAATGCAGCACTGCAGGCTACTGCTAGATCAGCAGGTCAGCGGTTCAAATCTCACCGGCTCAGGGTTGACTCAGCCTTCCATCCTTCCGAGGTGGGTAAAATGAGGACCCAGATTGTTGGGGGCAATATGCTGACTCTCTGTAAACCGCTTAGAGAGGCCTGAAAGCCCTATGAAGCGGTATATAAGTCTACTGCTATTGCTATTGCTATTGCTAGTTGGGTCATGAAATGTCTGCAAGAAAACTACCAAGCTCAGAGAGCACCAAGGACCCCCCCCATTTCAGCCCTGAGCTCCAAATATTCTCTTCTATCAAAATGACACAACCTGTATAAGATTTAATTTTCACCAATATTGTTCTCTACTAATTAACGCTGGATTGAAGCCCATCTTTCTGGGGTTCGGCCTTCGACTTCCCTTCCCAACCCTTTCTGGAAAACTAAAATCCAAAATCACTTCCAATCAATCTTGTGACTGGGGTTTTTTTCCCCCTGCATCCAACCAACAGCATAACAGAAAAACAGAATGGCAGAGTCAGAAGGGGCCCTTCTCTGGTTTCCCCCCCCCCCCTCCTGCGCCCCTAAAAATCGCTTTATTTTTGAACTTAATTCTTCAAAGAAAAAGAAAAACACCCTGAATTTTAGAACAGGTTACATACCCTTCCACCAGCATAGCCAACTGCTCTATAAGACAAGCAGTAAAAAGATTAGGGGTTGGAATATTCATCAGAATAGAGTTGGAAGGGACCTTGGAGGTCTTCTAGTCCAACCCCCTGCCCAGGCAGGAAACCCTACACCATTTCAGACAAATGGTTGTCCCATCTTCCCCGCAAGCTACAACACCAGGGTTTTGAAGTTTTCTTCTTCAATTGAGACCGTTCCTTGCCGGGAACACGCTGGGTACGTACCGAAGGGTTTGACCAGCAGGGCCGATGGATAGAAGAGAAGCCCCATCAGCGTAGAAAACAGCACATTCTCCATAGTCACCCCAAAAGTTGGTCACTTTTAGAAGGATTTTTGGGGGCTTCTCCATCCACCGAAGGCAGAGTTTCGGCCGGACAGAGAGAAGAGCATCTGTAAACTGTGGAGGGACCCGCCACATCGGGAGAGGACGATGGGGTGCTGCCTTCTTGCCCCTCAGCTGCACCCCAAGAAATGGACCGAGCTGGGTGGGGAGGGTGAACTTCCTACCCCCCCCCCCCTGCCTTCCTCTCTCGCCTTCCACGCCTTGAACCGAATCTCTGCGAGGCTGTGAGGGCAAAGGAAGTGACACGAGAGTAGATGAGAGAGCAGCGGCTCAGCCTCCCACATCTGCCCACAGGTTGCTTGCAAACTGCAGTGATGGCAGGTTTCGGAGACACAGGAAGCCGCGTCTCGCAAGTCGTGCCAGGCTGGGCCTCGAAGGCACGAGAGGGGGCATGGGGCCGTTTTGGTTCTTTTGGGCCTTGCCCAAGGAAGAAGGAGGGAAGGAAGGAAGGAAGGAAGGAAGGAAGGAAGGAAGGAAGGAAGGAAGGAAGGGGGAGGGAGAGAGGGAGGGAGGGAAGGAAGGTAAGGAGGAAGGAAGGAACAAAGGAATGGAGGAAGAAAGAAAGACAATTTCAGACAAATTTAACTGTTGTTAATTTTAATGCTTTTATATTATGCTTTTGTGGCATTTTAAGCTGCCCAGAGTCCCTTTGGATAAGTGAGATGGTGGTGTTGAAATGAATGAATGAAAGAGAGAGAGAGAGAGAGAGAGAGAGAGAGAGAGAGAGAGAGAGAGAGAGAGAGAGGGAGGAGAGGAAGAAAGGGAGGGAAGAAGGAAGGAAGGAATTTAACTGTTTTGTTAATTTTAATGCTTTTATGTTGATGCTTTTGTGGCATTCTAAGCTGCCCAGAATCCTTTTGGAGAAGTGAGATGGATGTTGGAAAGAAAGAAAGAAAGAAAGAAAGGAGGGAGGGAGGGAGGGAGGGAGGGAGGGAGGAAGGAAGGAAGGAAGGAAGGAAGGAAGGAAGGAAGGAAAAGTTTCCAAGAATTTCCATAGCATCTTTCCAGCTCCCAAACACAAATTAATGCAGTCGACTACAGCAACAGAGGAGCAGCATAAAGATCACACAAAGTGTTAGCACAGTTGATCCAAGAATTACAACAGTTCACTTAGTGACGGCTTCAAGTTACAACAGTACTGAAAAAAGTGACTTAGGACCGTTTTTACCACTTACGAGTGTTGTGTCATCCCCGTGGTCACGTGATTGTGGACATAAATGCGAGTTGGTTGCGAAGTGCCCAGAATGTCATGACCGCAGGCTACAAAAGTCGTACGTCTGAAAAACCGTCATAAGTCGCTTTTTTCCCAGTGATGTTGTAACTTCGAGCGGTCAGTAAATGAACTGTTGTAAGTCGAGGACTACCTGTTCCCCTCTTAAGTCTTTTCTCTACTTTGTTAAACGTATTGTGCGAACGCAACCAGTGGGAATTCTTTTAAAACACGGCAAACGTGCAGAGATTTCAGAAAGTTTAAAATCTGCAGAGTGGGTGCTACCTGCTGATCTGATTTGTTGATTTCTAGAATTTCCTCTTTTATCAGAATCAAACCGAGGCAGGAACTAGCAATGTTTTTTTTTTTCCATTTGAAGTTTTGGAAGAACCGAAAACCAATAGTAACGGTTTATTTTTTGATTTCGTATCTGATTGTACCAAAACGTTGCGCTTGTGAGTAAGACGGTCTTGGCATCATCGTGACCTTTGAGCAAAAGGTGAGCAACATTTGCCATGCTGGATTTTTAATTGAGGTGTGTGTGGTTTTTTTTTCCCCTGGTTTTGGACAGAGGGATTTTTATATAAAACGTCCAATGATGCTTATGGCACAAGAAGAAGAATTTCTTTAAGAAATGGGGAAGTAGGTACAGTCAGAAGCCTGCTACTCCCAATGCTGATTTGGGAGATCTGTTCTGTTCTATTTCTATTCTATTCTTCATTCCAATATCTATTATATTCTATTCTATTTTCCAATATCTATTCTATTCCATTCTATTTTCCAATATCTGTTCTGGTCTATTTTCTATTCTATTCTATTCATTTCTATTCTATATCCCAAAATCTATTCCATTCTATTTTCCAATATCTGTTCTGTTTTCTATTCTATTCTATTCATTTCTATTCTATATTCCAATACCTGTTCTGTGCTGTCCTATATTCTATTCTTTTATTCTGTTCTATTTTCCAATATCTGTTCTGTTGTATTTTCTTTTCTATCTACTCATTTCTATTCTATATTCCAATATCTATTCTATTCTATTTTCCAATATCTGTTCTGTTCTGTTTTCTATTCTATTCTACTCATTTCCATTCTATATTCCAATATATATTCTATTCTATTTTCCAATATCTGTTCTGTGCTGTCCTGTTCTACATTCTATTCTTTTATTCTATTCTATTTTCCTATAGCTATTCTGTTCTATTTTCTATTCTATTCATTACTATTCTATATTCCAATATCTATTTTATTCTACTCTATTTTCCAATATCTATTCTGTTCTATTTTCTATACTATTCTATTCATTTCTATTCTATTCCAATATCTATTCTGTTCTATTCTATTTTCCAATATCTGTTCTGATCTGTTTTCTATTCTATTCTATTCATTACTATTCTATATTCCAATATCTCTTCTGTTCTATTTTCTTTTCTATTCTACTCATTTCTATGCTATATTCCAATATCTATTCTATTTTCCAATATCTGTTCTGTTGTGTTTTCTATTCTACTCATTTCCATTCTATATCCCAATATCTATTCTATTCTATCTGTTCTGTTCTGTTTTCTATTCTATTCTATTCATTACTATTCTATATTCCAATATCTATTCTATTCTATTTTCCAATATCTGTTCTGTGCTGTCCTGTTCTACATTCTATTCTTTTATTCTATTCTATTTTCCTATAGCTGTTCTGTTCTGTTCTATTTTCTATTCTATTCATTACTATTCTATATTCCAATATCTATTTTATTCTACTCTATTTTCCAATATCTGTTCTGTTCTGTTTTCTATACTATTCTATTCATTTCTATTCTATTCCAATATCTATTCTGTTCTATTCTATTTTCCAATAGCTGTTCTGTTCTGTTTTCTATTCTATTCATTACTATTCTATATTCCAATATCTATTCTATTCTATTCTATTTTCCAATATCTGTTCTGTGCTGTCCTGTTCTATATTCTATTATTTTATTCTATTCTATTTTCCAATAGCTGTTCTGTTCTGTTCTATTTTCTATTCTATTCTATTCTATTCTATATTCCAATATCTGTTCTGTTCTACTTTCTATTCTATTCATTTCTATTCTATTCTATTCCTTTGCTTTATTCCTATTCCATTCCATTCTATATTCCAATTATATTCTACTGCCCTGACAGGGAAAGAAAGAAGACTTTACTCCTATTTCTTCACTTTCCTATTCTTAGCTATCTCTGGCAGTTGAGTATTATAGAGATATGGAGAACTAGAGCGGCACCGTTGCCCTCCCTGGCCGACGTGGCTTGGCGCGTGGCAAAGCTCTACTCCCGGAAGTGACGTATAGGAAAAGGGTCCCTAGGTGGAGCGGAAGGGCAGGAAGCGGATGTTGGGAGCGCCGTCGCCTTAGCAACGCCCTAGCGACGCCGTCCCTCGTGAAGCGGCCGCTGCTATGGCAGAAACGGCGCCTCCTGTGACCCCCACGCCGACCCCGACCCTCACCCCGACGCCCTTGCCCCGGCAGAACAGCGCCCCCAGCCCCGCCCGGGCCTACCACCTACGCCCGGCCTTCCACCACAGGTCAGCCCGGCTCTCTCACCGTCCCTTTTTCGCGCCTTCCCTGTCTTTCGGTGGCACAACAGCCCTGCGAGGTAGGCCGCCGTGGGGCATTGTGGGAGGCCAGAGAGAGAGAGAGGCTCGCCCTTGAAATGGGGGGAGGGGGCTTTGCATGCATTGCTTCTAAAACTCTTGATTTCAATGTCTTTTCTTTTATTACAATTATTTTATTACAGTTCAGCCCCCTAGAATGGTGGATAAAATAAAAATAAAATCAATTAATAAGTAAAATTATGCATGAACCCGCAGATATGACACGGAGAAACAACAAGGTCTAGTTCGGATGTATACGTGCACATGACAAGAGAAACAAATTTGAAATTGAAATTTAATAAATTTGTATGCCGCCCAATCCCGTGGGACTCTGGGCAGCTTGCAGAGGTAAAATAAAAAGTTAAAATTAAGAACAAATCTTGCATAGCTGTTCCAGAATCTGGAGGTGGATTTGGCAATCCATTCAGAAAGACTGGGCCAGACAGAGATTCCAGATGAGCAATACAATTAGGCCAGCCAGAGGCTGACAAGATTAGCTCAGACATACACTTGGCATTTGCACTTCCCCTTCTGGAGAATGGAGCCAACCATAACCCATAGGAATCTGACAACAGCCATTAGAATAATTAATTAATTAATTAACAATAAATAAATAATTAATAATAATAATAATAATTATTATTATTATTATTATTATTATTATTATTATTATTATTATTATCAGTAGCACAAATGATCCATTGGAATTTGTGCAAAAATTATAATATCAAAACAGCAAAAAACTGGTGGGAACATCAGCCTGAAAAAGTCACCGGAAATCAGATGGTCAAGATCTTGTGGGATTTCCGTATACAAACCGACAAAATACTGGCACATAATACACCAGACATCACACTGGTTGAGAAAAATAAGGTCACAATCACAGACATCGCAATACCAGGTGATAGCAGCGTCGCCGAGAAGGAACATGAAAAAATCACAAGATACCAGGACTTAAAAATCGAAATTCAACGACTATGGCACAAACCAGCAGTGGTAATTCCAGTGGTAATTGGCACACTGGGTGCTATTCCAAAAGCACTGGGATTACATTTAAAACAGTTAAAAATTGACAAAATCACCATCAGTCAAATGCAAAAAGCCGCACTGCTTGGATCTGCACGCATATTACGAAAATACGTTACGACGTCCTAGGCCCCTGGGTGGGGCCCGACTAGTAACCAATGCCAAATCCGGCGAAACAACTGGCCGCTGTGATACAATTGTATAATAATAATAATAATAAATAAATAAATGACATGTCCTTGCACAGCAACAGGAATCTCCAATGCAAAACCTAAAGAAGGTATAAAAACCCACCCACTCTCAACTCCCATTTTGTCATCTGTCCCAGAACTGCACGCTGTGGTTCTGTTCATCAGTTGTATTAGTAAATTAAAGGGAATTAGTAGTCTGATTGATATTGTTATGCAACTAATTAAGAAATAAAGGTAGTATAGTACATTGTTAATTGTAGAAAAAATTGAAAGAAAGGCTCTCTCTGTTAAAACTTAATTAGAGGATATATATTGTTTATAATAGCAATAGCAATAGCAGTTAGACTTAGATACCGCTTCATAGGGCTTTCAGCCCTCTCTAAGCGGTTTACAGAGTCAGCATATCGCCCCCAACAACAATCCGGGTCCTCATTTCACCCACCTCGGAAGGATGGAAGGCTGAGTCAACCCTGAGTCGGTGAGATTAGAACCGCTGAACTGCAGATAACAGTCAGCTGAAGTGGCCTGCAGTACTGCACCCTAACCACTCCGCCACCTCGGCTAATAAACTGGACCAATAGAGAAACATGAAATGATAATTTGGTGCAATTTTTGAAGAAGCAATTGAAGATATCGTTTATGTGCTAAGAAAAAAATGAGTATTAAAAAAATGGGAAATAATGGAAGAAAATAATTTGGCTGAAAGTGAAAAATCAAGCTATGACGTAAAATGGATTGTATAAATGAGAGAACGTCAAAAGGAAGATCCGGCCAACGCCTTTGCTTCTATCATACGTGTAAAGTTATGTTAAAAATAAAAAAACTTTGAAAACAAACAAAAATAAAATAAAAATAAACTTTCTTTTTTAAGCAGCCCTCATTTTATTCCTGGCTTGGGACTGGGCCTGGATTTTTCTTCCAACAGTGGGCGTCCATTCTTGATTAGGAGCAGGTGGAATAACAGCCTCTCCATAAGGCTTCCTGATCTGGCCCCTGTGTCATAGATTCGCAATCACAGGGCTAACATAACGAACATTGGGACCCATTATTCGCCTGGGAATGAAATTTTGGAAAGTTCTCGCCGCTGTAGCATCGCTGTGCTGCTGATGTTCAGCATTGCCACCTGTGCTTCTGTGGTCGTATGATCTTCATTATGAGCTGCAATGGCGCAGTGGTTAGAGTACAGTACTGCAGGCTACTTCTGCTGACTTCCAGCTGCCTGCAATTTGGCAGTCCAAATCTCACCAGGCTCAAAGTTGACTCAGCCTTCCAGCCTTCCGAGGTGGGTCAAACGAGAGCCCAGATTGTTGGGGGCAAAGGATTGACTCTGTAAACTGCTTAGAGAGGGCTGGGATCCCTTCCAGCTCTATTCTGATCCATTTACCTCTACCAGAGTCAAGAATGTTATTTCCATCTCTCTCTCTGACCTGGGTACTTGAGAGACCGCCTGCTGCCAATCACCTCCACTAGACCGATTAGATCCCACAGATTAGGCCTCCTCCGAATTCCATCCGCCGGCCAGTGCCAACTGGCGACTACCCGGAGGAGAGCCTTCTCTGTGGCTGCTCCGACCCTCTGGAACGAACTCCCCGTGGAGATTCGAACCCTCACCACCCTCCAGGCCTTCCGCAAAGCCCTTAAAACTTGGCTGTTCCGACAGGCCTGGGGCTAAAGAGCTGTTGCCCCCGTCTCGAATGGTATGACTGTTGTGTGTTTTTAAATTATGTATTGTTACGTTTCGTCTTTTTATTTTCTGTCTGTAACCCCCTTCCCTGATTTGAATTGTGAGCCGCCCTGAGTCCCCTTCGGGGGAAAAGGGCAGCATATAAATATAATAAAATCAATCAATCAATCACTCTCTCTCTCTCTTTTCTCTTAGATTCCGTTCTTCCATGGTGAAAGATTGCATCCGGGAAGTGCTGAAGGAGGAGCTGGCCAATGTACAGTACAACCCAGAGGAGGTTGGAGCCCAAACGAAACTCTTATCGGAGCTGATCCGGGACAGGCTGAAAGGTCTTTCAATCTGTCTGCCTTGGCCCTCCCTAAGGACCCTGGGTTTTCCCTCCCAACTGACCGAGCGTTGAAAGTGATGACTTGGGTGATTTTGATCCCAATGACATTTCCTTTCCTTTCCTTTTCTTTTTCAGACAAAGGATTTCACCGCTATAAAATAGTGGTGCAGGTAGTGATCGGAGAACAGAGAGGCGAGGGAGTGAAGTGAGTTTTTCTTCGGTTAAACAATTCCTCCCCCCCCCCCACTCCCCATGTTAAGTTTTATTTTATTTTTTAACGTACATACAATCCAAACTATACCATTACATCTTAACAAACTTTTTTTTTAAAGTATTCAATATTATATCAATTCCTCTTACCTTCAAGCCACATCAACTTTCATTTGCTCTTCTGCTTTCCATACACCATATTATAGTCTGTTTCAACTTCAAATTTTCTCCTCTCCCTCTCTCCTCTTCCCTACCTCCTTTCTTCCCTCTTCCATCTCTCTCTTCTCTACCTCCCCTTGCTCTCTCCCTCTCCTCTCCCCGCTTTCTACGCTTTCCCTCTCTCCTCTTTTCCTCCCTTCTGCTTCCCTTTCTCCTGTCTCTCCTCTCTCTCTTTCCCTCTCTTTTCCTCCCCTCCGCTCTCTAATTTGCACGGAGTATTTCAGCGTCTGAGCAAGCTCCATTTAATGTTAGTGGCATTAATAATTACATTCCAGAAAATATTTTCCATATTGCTAATTTTACATATCTTCTTTTTTTTAAAAGTATACTTATATATAGGTTTCATTTATTTCCCCCACACACACACAAAAAACCCCTATTTTTTTGGGCAAAGTGTGAGCCAGGTTTATGTTCCCAACTATCCACATAATACTATTACACAGTTACACATCGTTAAGCGCCCATATTTTTTAAGCCTCGTGTTATAACTTTGCATATGTATTGTTAGGCGTATATACAAGTTCCCCCTCCATTTTTTCCCCCTTCCCCCGGTTTCTTTTCCAATTAATACTTTTCTTACTTGTAATCCAATATAGTCATTTCACATTCCACTATTCTACATAGAAAGTTTTTATTTTCCATTTTCATAGCATATAACCACATGTATACTATTACATAGTCAATATCATGTTGTATTATTAAGTAATTACATCAATTCATCTTACCGTCAATTACCAAAGAAAAGAAAGAAAAACCCAGTTATTGGCTCTTCTGCTCTCCATACACCATATTTATACCTTATCCGACACTTTCTTCCCCCTCTCTCCTCCCCCTTTCTACATCCTTTCTTCCCTCCATCATTTTCTACTCTACTTCCCCTTCCTTTCTCCAAGAGCCAAGGTGGCGCAGTGGTTAAAAGCAGCACTGCAGGCTACTGCTAGATCAGCAGGTCAGCGGTTCAAATCTCACCGGCTCAGGGTTGACTCAGCCTTCCATCCTTCCGAGGTGGGTAAAATGAGGACCCAGATTGTTGGGGGCAATATGCTGACTCTCTGTAAACCGCTTAGAGAGGCCTGAAAGGCCTATGAAGCGGTATATAAGTCTACTGCTATTGCTATTGCTATTGCTCTCTTCCTATCTTTCTTCTCTCCTCTGCTTCCAACTCTTCTACATCCTGTCTTCCCTCCATCATTTTCTACTCTACTTCCCCTTCCTTTCTCCTTCTCCTCTCTCCCCTTACCACTCCTCCTTATACACCTCATCTTCCCCCCTCACCCTCTCTCCTGTCCCTCTCTTCCTATCTTTCTTCTCTCCTCTGCTTCCCACTCTTCTACATCCTGTCTTCCCTCCATCCTTTTCTACTCTACCTCCCCTTCCTTTCTCCTTCTCCTCTCTCCCCTTACCACTCCTCCTTGTACACCTCATCTTCCCCCTCACCCTCTCTCCTGTCCCTCTCTTCCTATCTTTCTTCTCTCCTCTGCTTCCCACTCTTCTACATCCTGTCTTCCCTCCATCCTTTTCTACTCTACCTCCCCTTCCTTTCTCCTTCTCCTCTCTCCCCTTACCACTCCTCCTTGTACACCTCATCTTCCCCCCCTCACCCTCTCTCCTGTCCCTCTCTTCCTATCTTTCTTCTCTCCTCTGCTTCCAACTCTTCTACATCCTGTCTTCCCTCCATCATTTTCTACTCTACTTCCCCTTCCTTTCTCCTTCTCCTCTCTCCCCTTACCACTCCTCCTTATACACCTCATCTTCCCCCCTCACCCTCTCTCCTGTCCCTCTCTTCCTATCTTTCTTCTC
Organism: Thamnophis sirtalis; assembly: GCF_051295495.1. Classification (NCBI taxonomy): domain Eukaryota; kingdom Metazoa; phylum Chordata; class Lepidosauria; order Squamata; family Natricidae; genus Thamnophis; species Thamnophis sirtalis. The sequence continues at coordinate 2,268,167 of NW_028261391.1, forward strand.
CCCTCTGCTTCCCACTCTTCCTCTCATTCACTTGGTGTATTTCAGCTTCAGAGCAAACTCCCTTTTGTGTTGATGGTATTTATAATTCCATTTCAATATACATAAAAAAGGAAAAAATAGCAGTATACATGTACAATCATAATACCTTAAAATCCAACACATTCCACTATTAATACATATCAACTGACCTACTAACCTCGCTCGCCTTAGTTAATCTACATTTAATTCCCTTTTACTTAAAACACACACCCACACATGCACACACCCATTTTGGATGCTTTTGTGCCCTATGGGTTGCATTGCAGGCAGTCCTTGGCTTACAACCTTTCGTTTAGTGACAGTTCGAAGTTACAACGGCACTGAGAACAAGTGATTTATGACTGCTTTTTACCCGGATGACCGTTGCAGCCTCCCCCATAGTCACGTGATCAGAATTCAGAGGCTTGGCAACTGGCACGTACTTACGACGGTTGCAGTGTCCCTGGGTCACATGATCCCCTTTTGCGACCTTCTGTCCAGCAAAGTCAACGCGGGGAGCCAGATTCACTTAACTGTGTCACTAACTTCACAACTCTAGGATTCACTTAACAACGGTAAGCAAGAAAGGTCTTAAAATTGGAGAAACTCCGTGTGAAAAGCGGTCATCGGTCACTTTTTTCAGTGCTGTTATAACTTTTTTCAGTGCTGTTATAACCTCGTGACCTCAATACTGGACTACTGCAATGCGCTCTACATGGGGCAGCCCTTGAAGAGTATTCGGAGACTTCAGCTTGTCCAGAATGCAGCCGCGCGAGCGATTGTGGGTGCACCTCGGTACACCCACGTTACACCTATCCTCCGCGAGCTGCACTGGCTACCGATCGGTCTCCGGATACGCTTCAAAGTGCTAGTCGTAACTTATAAAGCCCTTCATGGTATTGGACCTGGGTACTTGAGAGACCGCCTGCTGCCAATTACCTCCCAAAGACCCGTTAGATCACACAGGGTTGGCCTCCTCCGGGTTCCGTCCACCAGCCAATGCCACCTGGCTACTACCCGCGGGAGAGCCTTCTCTGTGGCAGCTCCGGCCCTCTGGAAGGAACTCCCCGCAGAGAGTCGGACCCTCACCTCTCTCCAGGCCTTCCGAAAAGCTGTCAAAACCTGGCTGTGCCAGCAGGCCTGGGGTTGATGAGTTCCCTCCCCTCTTGACCTGTATGGTTGTGTGATTCTTGGCTATTTTAACTACTTGTATTGTGTTCTGTGTTCCCCCTTTTCCCCCTTTGAGTTGTTCGCCGCCCTGAGTCCCTCCCGGAGAAGGGCGGCATACAAATAAAATAAATCTAAATCTAAATCTTTGAACAGTCACTAAATGAAACATTGTAAGCGAGGACTACCGGTACTTCGACTTTTTACTAGCTGATTTCCTACTTTTTTTTTTTCTTTTGTCTTTAAAGCATGGCTGCTCGTTGTTTTTGGGATGCTGATACCGACAACTACGCTCAGGATGTTTTCATCAATGTAAGTTCTTTAGTTTTATTTATTTTTAAAACTAAGGCTCCACACACACCAGGTAGCTGTTAAAATGTGGGCTGCCAAGGAGACACTCCGGGGGGGGTGGGGGGTGGAGTGTGTCAGTCTGACTTGCGTGTATATCTCTGCATTGCCATCTATTGCTTTGGAACAATGGTGGGTCTCTTTGCTGGGCCTTTTTTTTAAATATCATTTTTATTCAGCCTTTTTAAACATTAAAATCACGATTACACTTTTACAATAGCAATAGCAGTTAGACTTATATACCGCTTCCTAGGGCTTTCAGCCCTCTCTAAGCGGTTTACAGAGTCAGCATATCGCCCCCAACAACAATCTGGGTCCTCATTTTACCCACCTCGGAAGGATGGAAAGCTGAGTCAACCTTTGAGCCGGTGAGATTAGAACCGCTGAACTACAGATAGCAGTCAGCTGAAGTGGCCTTCAGTACTGCACCCTAACCACTGCGCCACCTCGGCTTTCCGCTATCGGTATTCTTTTTTCTAATTTCTACTTTTCCATTCTGCAGCCTACTGTTTCGTACCTATACCTCCTTGTTTCATGATTATTATTTTTAGAATATATACAACGTACAGTATATACAACATTTACATCTCTTGATTTCTGAATATATACCCTCTCCTGTTGTTATATTTTCAATACGCTCATTATGCATTAATTTCACATCTCTTCTCGAGCCAATTATACCACCTATTCCATATCAGCAGATCGTAAAAAGAAGCCAGACTTTTTTTGAGCTTGGTGGTTTTCTAGCAGGGAGGTTTGCTCTTTGTTTATATACCCGTGGCTTGTCCCAACTCAGACAAATCAAGGAACTATCCCGAAGAAAACAGCACTCCCACCAACACTTGTATATAAATGGAGAGCAAACCCCACTCCCTTCCAGCACTGATGACGTTCCCTGGTTTGGTAATGAAATGTCTGTGAGTAAACAACCCAGCTCACAAAATACCAAAGACCCTATAGTTGCCACCATCGTCATCCTCCTGCCCTTCCTCCTAAGCCCCCCTTCTAGCACTGATAATGTTACCTAGTTGGGTAATTAAATGTCTGCAAGAAAACAACAGAGCTGAGAGAGCACCAAGGAGCCCATAGTTAATCTCCTCCACCTATAGCAATAGCAATAGCAGTTAGACTTATATACCGCTTCCTAGGGCTTTCAGGCCTCTCTAAGCGGTTTACAGAGTCAGCATATCGCCCCCAACAACAATCCGGGTCCTCATTTCACCCACCTCGGAAGGATGGAAGGCTGAGTCAACCCTGAGCCGGTGAGATTTGAACCACTGAACTGCTGAACTAGCAGTCAGCTGAAGTGGCCTGCAGTACTGCACTCTACCCACTGCGCCACCTCAGCTCCTCCTGGCAGCTCCCCTTCCCTTCTAGCCCTGATGATGTTACCTAGTTGGGTAATTAAATGTCTGCAAGAAAACAACAGAGCTGAGAGAGCACCAAGGAGCCCATAGTTAACTTCCTCCACCTATAGCAATAGCAATAGCAGTTAGACTTATATACCGCTTCATAGGGCTTTCAGCCCTCTCTAAGCGGTTTACAGAGTCAGCATATCGCCCCCAACAACAATCCGGGTCCTCATTTCACCCACCTCGGAAGGATGGAAGGCTGAGTCAACCCTGAGCCGGTGAGATTTGAACCGCTGAACTGCTGAACTAGTAGTCAGCTGAAGTGGCCTGCAGTACTGCACTCTACCCACTGCGCCACCTCAGCTCCTCCTGGCAGCTCCCCTTCCCTTCTAGCCCTGATGATGTTACCTAGTTGGGTCACGAGAACTACCAAGCTCAGAGCACCAAGGAGCCCACAGTTCTCCTCCACCCAACCCCTCTCCCTTCCAGCACTGATGATGTTCCCTAGTTGGGTCCTGAAATGTCTGCAAGAAAGCAACACAGCTGAGAGAGCACCAAAGAACCCACAGTTCTCCTCCTCCTCCTCTTCCCCTTCCTCCTGGCAATCCCCCTTCCCTTCTAGCCCTGATGATGTTCCCTAGTTGGGTCATGAAATGTCTGCAAGAAAGCATCCAAGCTCAGTGGAGCACCAAGGGCCACCCAATTCAACCCTGAGCTACCAATATTCTCTTCTAAGGGTACCTGCTTCTTTTCCTTATTAAGGGAGGGGGGAAAAACCACCTCGTGCTGCTGTTTGTGTGCAGCTGCAACTTCCCTCACAACCCTCCTCTTCATCTCCCCAGGAGACTCTCTTCTGTGTCGCTGTGGCCTTTGGCTGTTTTTTCTACTAACGTCCAAGAAGAACGGTGCTCGTTTTGAAGATCCTGAAGAAGCAGGATTGCCTGCCTCTTTTCCTTTCCTCTCTCTCTCTGCCTGTACCCTCATGTATATATATGTGTGTGTGTGTTTGTGTCTGTATATATATATATAGTCCATTGTATGAAATATAGCTTCCAAATGACATTTTTAAAGGACCCCAGGCTCCTTCTTTTGCCGTTGTGTATATAAAGAGAACTCTGGCCACAAGCCCCTTGGAAAGGGAGAAGAGCCACTCTTCAATTTCCGGTGGGTTGTATAAATATTTCCCCCTGTTGGGTTGTTCCCTGCACTTAGTAACATCTGTACATGGTCCCCCATGCGGCCATTTCAATACAGTTGTTAACAAAGGTTACCTTTGTCCTTGCAAATCCATTACACACTCCTTAATCTATCCTTGTATTTTGAAATCTCCGTGAATTATAATACAATACCTTGCCTTATTAATCCCCGTGTGTTTCTACATGAGTCCCGCCTCCTGACTCCTTGCTAAAAATCCTTTTTATCTCTTTTACGAATATTTCCCTCTTGCTTCTGGGTTTTATTCTGTCAGCGTGGGAAAGAAACTCAGGGAGGTCAAAGTGTTGTTCGAATTACAAAATTACACTCTCAAGGTTGCTGGCAGCGTAATGCATCCCACACATGCTTGATGCAAATTATACAGCCAGTCCTCGGCTTACAACAGTTCATTTAGTGACCGAAGTTACAACGGCACCGAAACTTAGTTTTTTTCACACTTGCCGCCGTTACAGCGTCCCTGTGGTCAATGTGATCAAAATTCAGTTGCTTGGCAACGTTCATATTTATGACGGTCGCAGTATGGCGGGGTCATGGGATCCCCTTTTGCAAAGTCAGTGGGGAAACCAGATTCGCTTAACAATCTCGTTACTAACTTAGTGACTGCAGTGATTTGCTTCAGAACGGTGGCAAGAGAGGTGGTAAAATGAAGCAAAACTCACTTAACAACCATCAACAGAAATTTGGGGCTCAATTGTGGTCATAAGTGGAGGGCTGTCTGTGAATAGGATAGAATAGAATCGACAATAAATTATAGAATAGGATGAAGAATAGAATAGAATAACAGTTGTAAGGGATCTTGGAGATCTTCTAGTCCAACCCCCTGCCTAGGCAGGAAACCCTACACCACTTCAGACAAATGGTTCTCCAACATCTTCTTAAAGACTTCCAGTGTTGGAGCATTCACAACTTCTGGAGGCAATTTCTATTCCACTGGTTGATTGTTCTCTCACTGTCAGGAAATTTCTTCTTAATTCTAAGTTGCTTCTCTCTTTGATTAGTTTCCACCCATTGCTTCTTGTCCTGCCCTCAGGTGCCTTGGAGAATAGCTTGACTCCCTCTTCTTTGGGGCAACCCCTGAGATCTTGGAAGACTGCTATCATGTCTCTCTTGGTCCTTCTTTCTATTAAACTAGACCTACCCAGTTCCTGCAACCGTTCTTCATATGTTTTAGTCTCCAGTCCCCTAATCCTCTTTGTTGCTCTTCTCTTCACTCTTTCCAGAGTCTCCACATCTTTTCTACATCGTGGCGACCAAAACCGGATGCAAATATTCCAAGTGTGGCCTCACTAAATAAAGTGGTATTAATACTTCGCAGGATCTTGATTCTATCCCTCTCTTCATGCAGCCTAGAATTGTTTTATATTGAATATCTTTTTATATTGAATATCTATTTTCACACAGGAACTCATCAGTGTGGAAACACAGGCTCTCTTTTTCCACGAGCATCTAAATTATAATTGGAATCAGGGCTGTCCACTCTTCCATAAATTTTGCTTAAAAGGGGTTTTTCAAAATTTTTATTTTAAACCGATTGTAGAAAATAGTCTTTCTCCTCAGAAAATGTGCTTGTTGCTGGCTTCATCATGGAACGAAACTCTTCGTTGTGGGTGAGAAAAAGACAACATGGGCTTGTTATCTTAGCTATCAGATTCCAAACCATCTAAAACTTTTAAAAAATCTGTGGGGGTGGATGGGTGGAGGTTTTTTTCAGTAGTCAGCATTTAAAATAATATTTACATTAATCTGACAAGGAAATGCTTAAGACATTTTTCCAGTCCACGTTCATAGTTTCCATTGTAAATTGCCATTGTCAGGTTACTTGTCTTCCTCAAGAATTTAACAACTGATAATTGCTTATTTTCTCGTAATTAAACACGAGCAGGAATTCACGCACACTGACCTTTTTGAGTGTGATCTTCCCACTGTGGAGATCTTACTCATGTTCAAAGATAAGTCTTTGTGCGTAATTATTTTGAGGGCCAAATGAAGCATTCTAATGCTTTGGCTTAGGTCAATATAATTCAAAATAGAGTTGGAAAATAGCAGTAGCAATAGCAGTTAGACTTATATACCGCTTCATAGGGCTTTCAGCCCTCTCTAAGCGGGTTTACAGAGAGTCAGCATATTGCCCCCAACAATCCGGGTCCTCGTTTCACCCACCTCGGAAGGATGGAAGGCTGAGTCAACCCTGAGCCAGTGAGATTTGAACCGCCGAACCTCAGAACTGCAGTCAGCTGAAGTAGCCTGCAGTGCTGCATTTAACTACTGCGCCATCTCGGCTATGATAAGACCTTGGAGATCTTCTAGTCCAACCCCCTGCTGAAGCAGGAGACCCTTTACCATGTCAGATAAATAAACACACACACACATTTACATCCCCCAGTACTAACTGCATTGGTTTGATTTGGTGGCTGCAGTGCGTCAGATAGAAAGTCCCTACAGAGACAACGGAGAAGATTATAGGAAGCTCACTTCCCGTCATTCAGGATGCTCCTTGTAAGTGCTATGTGCTTAGAACTCAAAAGTGTTGTTAGAGACCCCCACAGACCCACTTCACGGTCTCTGTTTCTGTTGCCCCCCATCTGGGAGGGGGTTTCAAAATATTTCTAGCAGGACTTTTTCCAGATTTTGGAAGAGCTTTGTTTCCTAGGCCACTGAGCGAAGCGAGCATGTGCGTGCGAAAAAAAGTTTGTGCGCCGAACCGGTAGTAATGCTGGCAGGAACCCACCCTTGCTCCAGGGGAAGATTGAAGGCAAACGAAAGTCCAGGCAGAAGAACATCATGGCTTCAAATCCTAAGGGACTGGGGTTTGGACAAAACTCAGCAGCACTTCTTCATGCGACTGTTGACAAAAATAGGATTGTCAACATGATCACCAACGTCCGATGACAGATATGGCACAAGAAGAAGGAAAATGTCATGCCATGCCATTCCTATTCTGTTCTGTTCTATTCTATTCTACTAATTTCTCTTCTATATTCCAATATTCTGTTCTGTTCTATTTCTGTTCTATTCTGTTCCATTTCTGTTTCTATTCTATTCTTATTCATAATTCTATTCTGTTTTATTCTTTATATTTCTCTTCTATATTCCAATATTCTGTTCTGTTCTATTTCTATTCTATTCTGTTCCAATTCTGATTCTATTCTACTATGTTTTCTATTCTTATTCATAATTCTATTCTGTTTTATTCTTTATATTTCTCTTCTATATTCCAATATTCTGTTCTGATCTATTTCTATTCTGTTCTGTTCCATTTCTGTTTCTATTCTATTCTGTTTTCTATTCTTATTCATAATTCTATTCTGTTTTATTCTTTATATTTCTCTTCTCTTCTATATTCCAATATTCTGTTCTGTTCTATTTCTATTCTGTTCTGTTCTGTTTCTATCCTATTCTGTTTTCTATTCTATTTCATTATTTTGTTTTATTCTTGATATTTCTCTTCTATATTCCAATATTCTGTTCTATTCTATTTCTGTTTCTATTTATTCTGTTTTCTATTCTATTTCATTATTCTGTTTTATTCTTGATATTTCTCTTCTATATCCCAATATTCTGTTCTGTTCTATTCTGTTCTATTTCTGTTTCTATTCTATTCTGTTTTCTATTCTATTCTTATTCATTATTCTGTTTTATTCTTGATATTTTCCATTCTATTCTTCTGTTTTATTCTATTCTATTTTCTATTCCTATTCTATTCTACCACAGGCCTCCCTTCCACCAGAGGGGGTCAACGAGGAGATTCCAAGTTGCAACATAAATCCTGAATTTCTGTTTCAGGATCCAGCAACAAACTCCAGTCTTGGAGCCTTGATTGATCCTCTATGTGGGTCCCTGGTGGGCTTCTTGGGGTGGCCTGCTCCCTAAAAGGCAGCTCCTGCCTAATAGACCAGTAGCTCCAGGCCTGGAGGGAGATCCCACGAATTGGGGAAGGGCACACCTCTTTCTTTTGCTTCCTCTGCTCCCTGAGCCCCACTTTATCCCATGCCCACCATGTCGGACAGACCCCTCAAACACAGGCAGAAATCCAAGCGGTGCGCGCTCTGCGAGGCTGCCTTTCCCGGGGCTGCGGAGGGGGACCTGTGTCCTCGCTGCTCCCTGCAGCCACTTAGCCCCCCCAGCTCGGCGTCAGGGGGCTTAGAGTCCCAATGGCGGGACCCCAGGGCCCCTTCCCCCTCCGCCAGCTCCGGAGAGGACCCCAAAGATCCAGATGTGGAGGAAGAGAAGGAGGAACCAGAGAGCCGGAAGGTGGACTGGGTAAGTTTGAACTGTCAACTCTCTTTTTTTTTAATTTTAATTTTTTTTAGCCTATGGCCTTGGTTCGAATCTCGTCTGCAAGATGTCATTGTGTTTTAATTTTTCAGTTTTTCCTTTTGAACCCAGAAACGGGCCGTTAATGCGAAGCTCAAAAAAGCTGAGCTCTGGAAATCTATGGAGATTCTCCGTCATCCAAGTCAGGATTGTCCCAAAGGAGCATTTTTTTTAAAAGAGGCAACTGGACTTCCTTGTTTTTCCTTCTGAAGACGTTTCGCTTCTCCAAGATGCTTCTTCAGCTCTGACTGGATGGTGGGGAAGGATTTTGTATTCCTTGCAGACAGCTGGTCATTTGCATCCTTTGAGAGGGTCGTTGAGGCCACTTGGAGGTTTTACCTGTGTCCTGAGAGTCACCCGAATGGTGCAAATGGGTGCAGAGCCTTCTTGGAACTGCTGAAAAGACCGTGTTGTAGAGTGGAGGTTAGGGTTAGGGTGATGTCATATCCCCCCCCCCCCCCACAATTGAGACAGGGCTGATCAATTTTGACATAAATGGTCTCTTGGATTCCTCTTTCAAACCAGCGCTCCTCTCCAAAACTCCAAAACTCTCCAATGGACTTTGCAGTCTTCAAAAGAGCAGCTTAAGTTGTCTTTTAAATGCAGATGGACTGCTGAATCGGTTCCACCACAAAACCGCGGACAACAAAATCGCGGTCGACGAAAGCGCGTATGTGACGTCATCACAGCACGACGAAAAAGATCGAAAAATGTAAAAATAAAGCGAAAACCTTACCCTAACCCCCCCCAAACCTAACCCTAAACCTAACCCTTAACCTAACCCTTAACCTAACCCTAAACCTAACCCTAAACCTAACCCTTAACGTAACGAAAAACCTAACGCTAACCCTTAACCTAATGCTAAACATAACGCTAACGCTCTAAACCTAACCCTAACCCTTAACCTAACCCTTACCTTTATGTGAATCGGCTTGCTGTAATTTAATTTTTATTTCAATTTTTCGATCTTTTTCGTCGCGTTGTGATGACGTCACATACGCGATTTCGTCGACCGCGCTTTTGTGGAACGCGGTTTTGACGGGTCACGGCTGAATCTTGTCTGCAAGGAGGATCAATCCTTCCCTTCCCCACCATCCAGTCAAGAGCTGAAGAAGCTTCTTGGAGGAGAAGCGAAACGCCTTCAAAGAGAAAACAGAAAGCCCAGTTGCCTCTTTGAGCTCCCAAAACTTGCTCCTTCCTGTTCCCGTGGTGTGCACTACATGTCACCCTCGACTTAACAACTGTTCAAAGTAACAACGGCCCTGAAAAATGAACTGATGGCCGTTTTTTCACACTTACGACCATTGCAGAACGGCCACAGATGAAAATTCAGATGCTTGGCAACTGGCATGTCTTTATGACAGTTGTCGTGTCCCCAGATCTTGTTTTTGTGACCTTCTGACAAGCACAGTCAAAGGGGGAAGTGAGATTCACTTAACAACCACTTTGCTAACAACTGTGCTGATTCACTTAACAACTGTGGCAAGAAAGGTCATAAAATGGAGTACAACTCACTTAACAACTGTCTTTTCTTGGCAAATTTGGGGGCTTGTGCAGTTCATTAAAAGATTCCTTCTGTGGCCCTTCCCGCACATCCATCCATGCATAGCAGGCACATAACACAACTTGAACGTGGATTATGTTCCTTAGCCCACTTTAATTGCATTTGTATCTCTTTGATGTAGTTAATAGTGATATTTACTGGAGGAATTGGAAAAGATGAATCAATCCAAAACTTGAGAGCATATTTTTTGCATGCAAACAATCTTGAGATCTGGTTTCTGGCAACCTATCTTATTGGAGGATCTGAAGAAGCTCTTTGTCTAGATCACTGAACTACCTCTGGGGTGTAATCGGATGGCTATTTTTACAACATTTACTGTTAGATCCTCCCATGTTATGTAAGATATCTGGCTGCCTGATATTTGTACCGAGTGCATCTAAATTTAATTGCATTCACACACCTTTTTATTCTTATCATTAGTTAAATATCTCCCTATAGATGCAGTTATGGAATAGCTTTTGGATTAACTCAATATTCATTTTTTAAAAAAGGAATTGCTGGCTGCGGAAAAATTTGAATCTTGCAAACTCATCCTCACAAAAAGGATGCTTTGATTGCCAATACTTTTCAGGACATGTGCTTCTTGCATATAGATGCATAAAAAGGCATAGGCGAACGTTTTTTAAAAATCAAGCATTTATCTCCAATTATTTAATTACATCGTTTTTGATTGCAGTGACTGCTAACTTTCTACTTGTACCAAAAATAATGTTGGAGAACAGGTTAGCAGGACCCTTTGTCAACAGTAGCTGTGAAAATATTCAAGAAATCAATATTTTAAATCTGGATGCCAAAATGGTACTATACATTCTTCATGCTGTTTTTTAAAGGGTAATTGATAAATGTATGTATTATTGCTTTGAAATTTTATTGTGGTAATGGTAAAACTCAGCATAAAAATATTTAAAATAAATAAAAGTATTTTATTTGGAAAAGTATTTTTTAAGAACCCCAATTGTTTCCAAGGGACTTCTGTTGATCACAGAATGCTTTAGTTTTAAAAATTTTGGTCCTGAACTGCAGAGGTGCTTATTTATCTTATTTACAAAAACTCAAAAAGAAGTGGAAAATGTTTTAATTTTAAAATGAGCTTTTTCCATTACAGAATTAAAAGAGCAACATCATAAAACCAACAAAACCTTGTCATGTCATTCTAGGAAAAAAGCTTATTCTAAATGATTGTACTATTCATCTACAACCAGAATTAAGAGTTGGAAGGGACCTTAGAGGTCTTCTAGTCGAACCCCTTGCTCAACCATGGTTGCCAGGGAGACGGACTATAATTCTTATTATAGCAAATAAAATGCAGAAAGGGCAGCGTTCAGACATCGCCCAGAACCACGATTTCCTTAACCACAGTTAGTTGCAAACTGAGTTTACTTTACACCCAACCTAGTGCCCTCCAGATGCCATTGCAACAGACAATGGAGGAAACCAGATTGGGGAAGGCGCCTCCATGAGCGGGAGACCAGTTGTGGTTTCCACAGCCCCGCGGCTGGCTGGGGATGATGGGGGTTGGAATTGGAAGCACTGCCCCCAATTATATTATGCGTTATACACGTATAATGCAGTGTTTCTCAACCTTGGCAACTTGAAGATGTCCGGACTTCAACTCCCAGAATTCCCCAGCCAGCATTCGCTGGCTGGGGAATTCTGGGAATTGAAGTCCGGACATCTTCAAGTTGCCAAGGTTGAGAAACACTGGTATAAAATTTCCAGCGGAACTTCCGGTGCGGGGGGATGCCGTTTCCGCCCGGAATCTCTCGCGAACGACGGTCCCTCCCGGTTGGGTCCGTCCGGAAGCACTTCCGGTTCAGCCCAGCCCCGTTGGCAAGAGTCGGGCGTGAGCAGCCGAGGAGGGAAGACGTGCCGGGACAGGTAGGGAGAGGGATGCCGCCCCAGGAGGGGAGACAGGAGGAGCCCCCTTTTTTTGGAGGGGTGAGGAAGCATAGCTGGTAGTGTGGGGGGGGCTGTTTAGGGACGAGGGGGACAGCAGGAGGCGGGGCGGGAGGGGGCGGAGGGCGAAGGGAGGGGGGTTCATGGGGTGGGAGGGGGGTTCATGGGGTAGGAGGGGGTTCATGGGGTGGGAGGGGGTTCATGGGGTGGGAGGGGGTTAAGCCCCCCAGGGAGGTTGCATCAGAACTGGGGAGGGGGTCTAAAGTGGGAGGTGGGAGGACAAGTGCAGCCTTATGGGTTCATGCCTTGGGTGGGGGGTTATGGATGGGGGGGGGTGTTCTGGGCTGCTGCTCTTTGGGGTATTTATAATATTGGCCGCTGTTTTTAATTCTTCTCTTTTTCCCCACCTCGCCGTTTTGTGAGTCATCCAGAGTCTCTGCTGCCGAGATGGGCGCCCAGGTAGTCCTCGACTTACAGCCAGCATTGAGACCCAAAGGGATGTTGCTAAGCGAGACAGTTGTTAAATGAGTTTTGGCCCCGTTTCAGGGCCTTCCTTGCCACGGTTGTTAAGCAAATCACCGCAGCTGTTAAGCGGATCACTGCAGCCGTTAAGCGGATCACTGCAGCCATTTAAGCGAGCAACACGACTTCCCCGTTGACTTTGCTTGTCAGGAGGTCGCAAAAGGGGATCGCATGAGACCCCGGGGATACTGCGACCGTCGTAAATAGGAACCAGTGGTCAAGCGTCCGGATTTTGATCACGTGGCCATGAAGTTGCTGGAGCGGTCGTAAGTGTGAAAATGGATCGTTGCTCACTTTCGTCAGTGTTGTTGTAACTTTGAATGATCAATAGGTTGTTGTAAGTCAAGGACTATGTTTCTTTGTTTGTTTAAGCATATGGCATATAGGGAGTCCTCAGCTTACAACAGTTCGTTTAGTGACTTTTCAATATTGTCATGTCACTGAATAAAGTGGCTTATGGTCGTTTTTCACACTTACAGCCATTGTAGTATCTCCATGATCCTGTGATCAAAATCCAGGTGAATGGTTCATATTTATGACCGTCGCTAGTCATGTGATCACGTTTTGCGACCTTCCGACCAGCCAAGACAATGGGGAAGCCAGATTGCCAAGCATCGGAATTTTGATTTACATGACCGGGGGGGGGGGGGATGCTGCAAATGGTCGTAAGTGTGAAAAAACAGTCCGTTTTCTAGTGCCGTTGTAACTTTGAACGGCCACTAGACGCACTTGTAAGTCGAGGACTGCCTGTGTGTGAGCCGGTGTCTCGACAAGGAGCAAATAGAGCCCAAATTCATTACGTAAGCAGATGTGGCAGATGGGCTGCCGAGGTGTCCTTGCTGTGCCACACAGTCATTGGCAACAGGGGTGTGTGCCAAACCTTGCCCAAGGGCATTGTGCAAAGGGCAGGAATGATGCAGTCGGGCCCGGGGTCAGCCGGCCCAGGTTGCATAAACCAGGGATGTGGCTGTGGTTTGTTGGTTTTATATGATGTGGATTGTTTCGTTTTTCTTCTTAATTAATTGTCTGTTGTGCCCAGAGTCATACATTGTGTTTTCAGTGGCTTCCTCAGTTCCTTGCCACCTGGCTATTACCCCGGGGGAGGGCCTTCTCTGTGGCAGCTCCGGCCCTCTGGAATGAACTCCCCGCAGGGATTCAGACCCTCACCTCTCTGCAGGCTTTGCCGGCAGGCCTGGGGGTGATGAGTTCCCTCCCCTCTCGACATGGTTGTGCGACTGTTGTCTACTTTTATTATTTGTATTTTGTCTTTTATGTTCCCCTTTTTTTCCCCCTTGAATTGTTTGCTGCCCTGAGTCCTCCCGGAGAATACAAATAATAAAATACAATACAAATACAAAATACAATACAATCCTTGTGCTGTTTGCAGGCTTACAGGGAGTCCTCAGCTTACGGCTGCAATGGAGCCTAACATTTCTGCTGCTATGAGATGTTTGTTTGCCCCATTTTATGACCTTTCTTGCCAGAGTTGTTAAGGGAATCATCGCAACGGTGGTTAAGTCAATACCCTCGGAAGATTCAAAGACATCCAGGACATTGTTTTCCCAAAGGTGTTTTTTTCAGGAAGCAACTGGGCTTCCTTGTTTTTTTTCCTTCGAAGACGTTGCTAAGTGAATCCGATCAGAATAGAACAGTGGTGAAATTCAAATTGGTTTACTGCCGGTTCTGTGGGCGTGGCAGGGGAAGGATACCGCAAAATCTCCGTTCCCATCCCCACTCTGTGGCCAGCCAGAGGTGGTGCAGTGGTTAAATGCAGCACTGCAGGCTACTTCAGCTGACTGCAGTTCTGCCGTTCGGCGGTTCAAATCTCACCGGCTCAGGGTTGACTCAGCCTTCCATCCTTCCGAGGTGGGTGAAATGAGGACCCGGATTGTTGTTGTTGGCAATATGCTGACTCTGTAAACCGCTTAGAGAGGGCTGAAAGCCCTAGGAAGCGGTATATAAGTCTAACTGCTATTGCTATTCTCGGTGAATTCTCCTAGTTCTTTTGTAAAAGCATCTTCAGCTGACTGCAGTTCTGCAGTTCGGCGGTTCAAATCTCACCGGCTCAGGGTTGACTCAGCCTTCCATCCTTCCGAGGTGGGTAAAATGAGGACCCGGATTGTTGTTGGGGGCGATATGCTGACTCTGTAAACCGCTTAGAGAGGGCTGAAAGCCCTATGAAGCGGAATATAAGTCTAACTGCTATTGCTATTGCTATTGCATTTGCCAGTTCTCCAAACTACTCAAAATTTCCGCTACCGGTTCCCAGAACCTGCTGAGTTTCACCCCTGAGAATAGAGATGGGAGGGACCTTAGAGGTCTTCTAGTCCAACCCCCTATTCAAGCAGGAGACCCGCCTAGACCACTTCAGACAAGTGGCTGTCCAATCTCTTCTTGAAAAAACCTCCAGCGATGGAGCAACCACAACTTCTGGTGGCGAGCAGTTCCACTGGTGAATTGTCCTCACTGTCAGGAAGTTTCTCCTCAATTCCAAGTTGCTTCTCTCCTTGATGAGTTTCCATCCGTCGCTTCCTCTCCTGGCTTCAGATGCTTTGGAAAACAAATCCTTGTAGCAACCTCTCAAATCCTGGAATACTCCTGTCATGTCCCCCCCGCGAGTCCTTATTTCCTCCGGCTTCCCCATCGACTTTGCTTGTCGCAAAATCACGTGACTTTGGGGCGCTGCCATCGTGAATTTGAGTCCGTCCGTCAAGCCTCTAAATTTTAAATCATGGGGATGCTGGAATGTGAAAAGCAGTCATGCCCCTATTTTTCAATGCTGTCGTAACTTCTAATGCTCACTTAAGTGAACAGTTTGGAAGCCGAGGGCTGTCTGTACTGACTTAACATCTGCAGAGGGCTCGGCTAACAACGGGGGCAAGAAAAGTTGTACAACGAGGCAAAAACTCACTTAACAAGCACTTTGCTTAGCGGCGGAAATTTTGGGCTCAACTGTGGTCATAACTCCAGGACACTTTGTATTGTAAACTGAATGTTCTGACCGAGGCTTCCCGAGAGCCTGAAGCAAACTCCTTGTCCAGACAAAAACCCCTTTTGTTCATTTGCTCTGAATTCTGCTCCTTCACATCCAGCAAACTCTTTCCAGGGAGGATTTACAGTCACAGACTTTATCTGGCTTGGAGAGCTGCCAGGCCGATCTCTGCAGAACTTGGCAAGGAGCCTCGGAGAGTCACGAACCAATTAAGCAAATTAATGGTCTCCTGCAAACTCCACTCCCCTTTCGCTTCTCTTTTATTCCCTCTGGGAGGGGCCATTCACCATCCATCTGTGGCCTTACTCCCAAGTCGACCCCTGTTCTTTAGCTCTTCCCATCGTCTGGCAACTCTGCTCATGAACACACTGGGAACAGGCTCCAGCTGTTCTTCTGCCTCACTGATGTCTGACTCCGAAGGCAGCTGATAACTGTCAGACAGCCCTGGCCCCCTCTCTGCCTCCGACACAGAGCCCTCCTCAGAGCCTTCCCCAGACTCCAGGACTGGCCCATCTTCCTCCCCAAACTCCTCATTGTCCCAATCTGCTCCGTTGGCGGGCCACAACACTGGATCCCAGTGTGGAAAACCACACAGGCACCGTGACCTCCCCAACACTGAAAGGTGCAGCTGTTACACACCCTCCAAAGGTGCTCCCATTTGTTCATCATATTTTGCTAATGATGAATAATGTCAGTGAAATGTAAGAGTTTGTGAGTTTATTCTCTTTCATCCCGGTCCTTATCGAGGTTTATTTTCTCAGCTTCTGGCACAATTATTCTGAAATGCTCTTTCATCGTTGCGTGCTTCGGATACCAAGCCTGGGAGTCATTGTGTTAGTGCAGCCATGAGTGTTGTGAAACCTGACTGTTGTTGGCAGAGTAGATAGTCGAAGTGGGCCGCTTGTGGCAGTGCCCATTTCAGGGTGTGTGTGTGTGTGTGTTTGTGGGCAGGTGAGAAACGAATAACATAGGATCTGGGGCGTAATGAGAATTGTGTGAGATCGCAGCGCTTGTGAAATAAATAGGTTAACACATGTAAGCTCCGATTGGACACAATCCTAACCCCCCCCCAAAAAAGAGGGGGTGACTTGAAGGTGGCGTTAATCAGGGAAGGGGTGTCCCGCCCCCCCCCCAGCCCTGATTCCAGAATTCATGAGCATTGTGTCCTTGAAAAAGCAGGGCACCGTCATAGCATGTGCCAAAAAGTGTGGGGGGAAATTGAAAATTAATTTGTGCCACGATTTCGTGGAGAGGAAACATCAGCAGACGACTGTGTAGGGGGTCCTCGACTTACATCCGTCCGTTTACTGACCGTTCAAAGTTACAATGGCGACTTAATGACTGGCTTGTAGTTATGGCGGTTGCAGTGTCCCAGCTTCGCATCATCCTTGCGACCTTCTGACAAGCAAAAGCAATGGGAAAGCCAGGTGCACTTAACGGCGGTGAACAACTGCAGTGATTCACTTAACAACCGTGTCAAGAAATGAGGCAAAACTCACTTTGACAACTGTCTCACTTAGCAACAAAAATTTGGGGCACAGTTGTGGTTGTAAGTCGAGGACTGCCTGTACTCTCTAAAGGCAGTCGTTGACTTTTGACCACAATTGATCCCAAAATCTAGGTTGCTAAATGAAGCGCTTGTGAAGTGAGTTTCTCCCGGCTTTATGACTTTCCTTGTTGTTAAGTGAATCATTGCGGTTGTTAAGTTAGTAACCCGGTTGTTAAGTGAAGCTGGCTTCTCCCTTGAGTTTGCTTGTTCAGAAGGTCGCAAAAGGGGATCACGTCTCACACACACACACACACACATATACACGGGACACCGCAACTGTCGTAAATGTGAGTCAGTTGTCCAGCATCCGAATGTAAACAGCGTGACGATGGGGAACGCTGCCATGGTCGTAAGCGTCATGCCACTTTTTTCAGTGCCGTTCTGACTTTGAATGGCCACTAAATGAACTTTGTAAGTCGAGGACTTCAAGCGTACAGCGTTCGTAGAGTCCTAGGATTGGAAGGGACCTGGGATGTTGTCTATAGTCTAACCCCCTTGCTCAAGGCAGCAACCGTACACCATCCCAATCAAATGGTTTGACTGCTTTTGAAAATGGAGCACCTACAACTTCTGGTGGCAAGCAGTTCCACGGATGGGAAAACCTCTCCTTAGTTCTAAGTTGGATGTCTCCTTGTTTAGTTCCCACCCATTGCTTCTCACCCTGCCCTCTGGCGCCCTAGAGAATCCGTCCATCTCCTCCTTCTTTCTGGGACCTTGTCTTAGAGCTGGCATGTCCAACCTCGGCGCCTTCAAGACCTGTGGACTTCAACTCCCAGAATTCCCCAGCCAGCAGGGAGGAATTCTGGGGGTTGAAGTCCACAGGTCTCGAAACTGCCAAGGTTGTGTCCTCCTCTCGTAGAGTTGTGCCATCACGAAGGAGTTTTCACATCTGAACCTTCTCACGGTGCTTTCTTTAAATTCCACCGTCAACAGGTCATACAATCCAAGGACTTAAGCATGCGTGTTACAAAGGGCGTGTATCGTTTTTTTTTTAAAGTTTTTACAAAGTTGGCACCTGTTCATAGTCCACAAACAGAGCGTGTGATTCATCGGAAAGCTCTGAAGCTTAATTTTCTGGGTTGGAACGGAAAGTCCTCAAATCTGTGACAATACGCCGTGGCCAACTCATCGTAGTTCAGAGTTATATGTCTGTGGAGTTTCTCCGTCATCCAGGTCATGGATTTTTATTTATTTTTATTTAATTGACTGTGAATTCTGCTCCTTCACATCCAGCAAAGTCTTTCAAGGGAGGATTTACAGTCACAGACCTTATCTGGCTTGGAGAGCTGCCAGGCCGAGATCTGCAGAACTTGGCAAGGAGCCTCGGAGAGTCACAAACCAATTAAGCAAATTAATTGTCTCCTGCAAACTCCACTCCCCTTTTGCTCCTCTTTTATTCCCTCTGGGAGGGGCCATTCACCGTCCACCTGTGGCCTTACTCCCAACTCAACCCCTGTTCTTTAGCACTTCCCATCGTCTGGCAACTCTGCGCATGCACACACTGGGAACAGGCTCCAGCTGTTCTTCTGCCTCACTGATGTCTGACTCTGAAGGCAGCTGATAACTGGCATACGACTCTGGTCCCCTCTCTCTGACACAGAGCCCTCATCCGGGTCTTCCCCAGACTCCAGGACTGGCCCATCTTCCTCCACACTCTCCAAATCTGCTGCCAGCTCCATTGGCCACTGGTGGGCCACAACAGCCAACTTGGAGGTTTCTCTGTGTCCTCAGAGTCACCTGGGCGGTGCAAATGAGTATGGAGCCTTCTTGGAACCATGAAAGGACCGTGTTATGGACAGGAGAGACATGATGTTGATGAGGTTCCATACCCCTTTGCACTGACTCTCAGGACACAGATAAAATCTCCAAGTGGCCTCAGCCACCTTCTAAAAGGAATGCAAATGACCAGCTTTGTCTGCAAGGAGCATCAATCTTTCCATTTCCACACCATCCTCCAAGGAGCTGAAGAAGCTCTTTGGAGGAGAAGCGAAACTTTTCTTCAAAGGGAAAAAAAAATAAGAAAGTCCAGTTGCTTCTGAAAAAAGCACCTTTGGGGGCGACAGGAGGTACCCTAAAACCAAAGAAATGGTGGCATGCACCAATCCTTACCGAAAGTATGCAAAAGGGAGGGACAGAACGAATTGCGAAGGGCAAAAATTAAGATCAGTTTGATTTGTCTCAAATAATAACGTAGAGTTTTTTCAATTGTTCCTCAGCGAGTTGGCCGTGGGGAGTTTCCCCGTTCCCCTCCTATCTACAGGATATCCATGTTTGGGATTTCCCTGGGAACAATTTCCGGACAGGCATTATGTAGAACAAGCGTTTCCTTCCCTCCCAGCTGACAAATCAAATGACATATAAGTTTTCCCACCAAGGTTACTGTTGTGTTTAGACAGGCAGTCCTCAACCTACGACCAGAATTGAAAACCAGAATTTCTGTCGCTAGGCGAAGCATTTGTTAAATGAGTTTTACCCCGTTTTGCGACCCTTTCCTGCCCTGGTTTTTAAGCGAATTGCAGCGGTTTAATAAGCGACATGGTTGTTAAGTGAATCCAGATTCTTCCTTGACTGTGCTTGTCGGAAGGTCGCAAAAGGGGAATTCTTGACATACACACACACACTCAGGGCACCACACCCGTCATAAGTACGGGTCATGAATCCAAACTCGATCCTGTGACTGTAGGGATGCTGCAACGGTCATTAGTGGGGGGGGGAAATGATTATAAGTTGCCTTCTTCACTTCCGTTGTATCTTCAGACGGTTACTAAACGGATGGTTGTAATTCGAGGACTACCTGTAAACTTTTGCCCAAGCTTTTACAGTGCTAAAATAAGCAGAGGAGTCCTAATTGCAGTGCTGGCATGATTGCTGGGTTAGGAGAAGAAGAGAAAAAATTCAATATTTATTGTCCAGTATTGCCTGGGCCGTGACCCGTCAAAAGCGCTGAGGACAAAATCGCGCTCGACGAAAGCGCGCATGTGACATCATCACAGCGCGACAAAAAAAATTAAAAATTGAAATAAAATTAAAATTAAAGCAAGCCGATTCACATAAAGGTAAGGGTTAGGTTAAGGGTTAGGGTTAGGGTTAGGGTTAGGTTAAGGGTTAGGGTCAGGTTTAGAGCGTTAGCGTTAGGTTTAGCGTTAGGTTAAGGGTTAGGTTTAGGGTTAGGTTAAGGGTTAGGTTAAGGGTTAGGTTTAGGGTTAGGTTTAGGGTTAGGTTTGGGGGCGTTAGGGTAAGGTTTTAGCTTTATTTTTACATTTTTCGATCACAGCGCGATGTTTTTGTCGCGCTGTGATGATGTCAAATGCGCGCTTTCGTCAAGCGTGATTTTGTCCTCCGCGATTTTGTGGTGGAACCGCCTGGGCAGCTGATTTTCCTGCCACTCGAGCAGAGACAATCAGTGTGTCAGACAACCACACAAATTCCCTCCCTCCCTTCTTGCCCCCACGTCTCCCGGCCGACGTGCCAGGAGGCCCGTTGCCAGCGTGCTCCGCTGGCGTTGAGTCAGGCAGCCGGCCAGCTGGGCACTGCCCCCTTTTCCTTCCGGCCGCTCTCTGAACTAAAGGGAGTTCTTCATTCTCCCCCTTGGATCCTCCAGGTGTTTCCAGCCGATCTTCCAGAGGCGATTTACAGGATGGATCCCCAGATCTCGGCCAGGCTGAACTCCAGGAAGAGGAGGAAAGAAGGAGGGGGTCCCAATGGGGCCGCGGAGTCGGACGGCATCCCCTTAAAACTGCCCCGCAACTGTTTTGTAAGTTGGGAAAGGCCTGAGCGAGGGGGGGGGGGCAGGCAAGGAGCAGCGGGGTGGACTTCAACTCCCAGAATGCTCAGAAAGTGGGCGGGTTTCAGCACCCAGAATTCTAGGCTGGGCTGGGGAATTCTGGGAGTCGAAGTCCACCCACTTTGAAGAGTCTGAGATTGACAAATGCTGTTCTAGGGTGACTCAATCCCTCTGGCTCTGCTGGGAAGAATCACATTTGTTAATTGCACTTGTTCTCGTCTGTTTCTACCCCAAATTCAGATCTTGCAGGCATCTTCCTTTATTATTTAATTTAATTTTTTATGTAATTTTCATTGTAATCTATTGTTTTTATTTTACTTATTTTTCATTTTGCTTAATTTTTACTTTACTTATTTTTTATTTAATTGTTTGTTTTGCTTAATTTTTACTTTATTTTACTTTTTTATTTAATTTTGAATTTATTAAAATGGAAAATTTAATTTATTTTGCTTATTTTTTTATTTTGCTTAATTTATATTTTGCTTATTTTTTATTTTACTTATTTTTATTTAATTTTTTATTTTGCTTAATTTTTATTTTATTTTACTTTTTTATTTAATTTTTGCTTTAATCTATGGTTTTTATTTTACTTTTTTTTATTTTGCTTAATTTTATTTTATTTTACTTTTTTGTTTAATTTTCATTTTAATTTATTGTTTTTATTTTACTTATTTTTTATTTTGCTTAATTTTTCTTTTGTTTAATTTTGATTTTAATTTATTGTTTTTATTTTATTTATTCTTTGCTTAATTTTTCTTTTATTTGTATTAAATTTTAATTTTAATTATATTTATTTGACTTATTTTGTTTTATTTTTATTTATTTCAATTTTAATTTTTATTAAGATTTATTTGTTTTTATTTTATTTTTGTTTCCTATTCTTTTCTTTATTTTTATTTCCTGTTCTTTTGTTTATTTTTATTTCACTTTATTATTTTTATATTTCATTTCACTCCAATTTTTTGATTTCTCTCTGCTTTTTTAATTCTTATTTTATTGTAATTTTTATTAGGATTTGATTGTTTTAATTATTTATTATATTTATTTTTTATTAATATTTTTTAATTTTTATTTCCTACCTATTTCATTTCAAAATGACTTTGGCCGGCTTTAATCACATATTAACACATATCCCTCCCAGCTGCCTCTTTCTCCCACCAGCCCCTTACCCTATCTGAGGGGAGAAACACCTGCTCTGCAACCACAGTTTTTAAACCTTGCAGTCAGAAGTATTTTTAACATCTTGAACTCATCCCGAAAGGTCGCAGCAAAGATCACTGCCAGTTCAGCTTCAGCTATATGTGTGTGTGTGTGTGTGTGTGTGTGTGTTGCATTTGTGCTGATAAATAAATAAAGGGAGACTAGTATAGATCTATTTCAAGCTATTTAGCTCTCATCAGCTAGCCATACCCTTACTGGGAATCGAACCTGTGCTGTAATGCATCTTAGGCAGATGTGTTAACCACCAAGCCACAGAGTTCGACTCCTTATCAGCCAAGCCAGGATGAAAGGTATCTATTTAGAGTTACAACCCCCGGTATGCCCAAATATGGGAGGAAGATCACTACTTCCATTCTCTGTCCTTCGGCTTGTCACAAGAGACCATCCAGACAGAAACCCAATATTTTTACTGTTGCCTTTTTGTTACATTTTGTTGTATTTGTGCTGATAAATAAATAAAGAGAGACTAGTATAGATCTATTTCAAGCTATTTAGCTCTCATCAGCTAAATATTTCAGAATCGAACCTGTGCTGTAATGCATCTTAGGCAGATGTGTTAACCACCAAGCCACAGAGTTCGACTCCTTATCAGCCAAGCCAAGGATGAAAGGTATCTATTTAGAGTTACAATCCCCGGTATGCCCAAATATGGGAGGAAGATCACTACTTCCATTCTCTGTCCTTCGGCTCGTCACAAGAGACCATCCAGACAGAAACCCAATATTTTTACTGTTGCCTTTTTGTTACATTTGTTGTATTTGTGCTGATAAATAAATAAAGGGAGACTAGTATAGATCTATTTCAAGCTATTTAGCTCTCATCAGCTAGCCATACCCTTACTGGGAATCGAACCTGGGCTGTATTGCATCTTAGGCAGATGTGTTAACCACCAAGCCACATATATATATATATTGGGCGTACCAAGGGTTGTGACACTAATTACACACCACACACACACACACACACACACACACACATATATATATATATGTGTGTGTGTGTGTGTGTGTGTATTTAGTGTCACAACACACAGACACACACACACACAGACACACACACATATACATATATTTCTCCCTGGAATTGTTTTAAAGTGGAGCTGATATAATAATGCAAAGTTTCTAAAGTTTGCCAAGCTTAAGACGTGTGGACTTCAACTCCCAGAATTCCCCCAGCCAGCATAGCTTACTCTCTTGTCATCCCTTCCTCTGCGATCTCTCCAGAGAAAGATAAGAGAAAAACAAACGGGCCAGTCGTGGGTTCCTGCTGGTCCTAACCAGTACGGGCATACCGGGAGTGGCCTGGGGCAGCTGAGAGTGTACCGGTACGGCGGCTCTTGGCTCACCCACCCGCCCGACCTCTATAACTGTATGTATGCCCAAAGGCACACTGTGCATGTGTGCCCAGCACACATCAGGCTCGTGCACGGACAGAGAGCGATCAGGGTACCGGTAGCGACAGTAAGAGCATCTCACCACTGAAAGAGGCGTGGCTGACTGGGGAATTCTGGGAGTTGAAGTCCACGCGTCTTAAAGTTGCAAAGCTTGAAAAACACAGGATGAATTCCACACTCAAATATGCTACAATCCTTCCATAATCCCTGGACCGAATCCCCTTTTCCTAACCTTTCTGAATGTCGAATAAGGACATTTTTTTTTTCTTGGCTTTGATTCTTTAAATCCAGGGCCTCCGAGAGCCAGCGCCGTTTTCCGATGAGCTGGAAGTGGATTATAGCAAGGCCTA
The DNA here is from genome assembly GCF_051295495.1 of Thamnophis sirtalis. NCBI lineage: Eukaryota > Metazoa > Chordata > Lepidosauria > Squamata > Natricidae > Thamnophis > Thamnophis sirtalis. The sequence goes on from NW_028261391.1 coordinate 2,291,852, forward strand.
CACCCGGGTCACATTTGAGGAGGCCACAAGAGGGACGCCGTGTAAGTGCTTATCCATACGACGAAAACCAAGAGCCAGCAGTTTCTTTACGGGACTTGTTACGGTCCTCGACTTACAACGCGACCATTCAAAGTTACAAGAAGTGACTTACGACCGTTTCTCGCACTGGCCATTGCAGCATCCCCAATATCATGCGTTCGAATGCTTGGCAAACGATTCATATTTATGACGGTTGCCTTTCCTTTGGCCCGATTTTACGACTTTCCTTGCCGCCGTTGTTAAGCGAAACCACGGCAGTTCAGTTAGTCACGCGGTCGTTAAGTGGATCTGGCTTCCCCCTTTGCTGGTCGGAAGGTCGCAAAAAGGGATCATGTGACCCCCGGGGACACTGCGGCCGTCGTAAATATGAATCCGTTGCCAAGCGTCTGAATTTTTGACCCCGAGGATACCCCAATGGTCACCAGCGTGAAACACTGTCATAAGTCAAATTTTTCAGTGCCGTTGTGGTCGCTAAACGAAAGATTATAAGTCAAGGACGATGTGTACTTCCAGTTTTCGGCAAAACCAGCCCTGCAGGGAAACATTGCTTCAGTTAACGACCGTGGCATTAACCATCTCCATGAAGATGCTATAATCAGGATGGTTACATTGACATTTTGCAACCGTCCTGATTTAATGACGCTAATGGGCAGGGTCCCTTATGGTCAGAAGTCGAGGCCAGCAGAATACCTGGGATTTTAAAAAAACCTGGAAAAAATGGGGAATAAATAGGGTTTTTCCCCCCTTTTTTTCCCCCAACGGCTTTGGAGAACCCCACCCTCCCCAATTTTCCCAGTGGTTGTTTTTTCCCAGGCCGTCCCGTCTCAAGTTCTGACCTACACAAACTTTTGGAAACTGAGAAGGCGGTTCTAGAGATTGAACCGCTTCAGTTTTGGCAGCTGTTAGAAGAGCTTTTCTGACAGCTGAGATTTAAGAGAGGGAGGAAAGTTATCTCCAGCCCAGCCTGGAAATGTCAGGATCGTGACCGGGTTAAAAGGACATTTGCAGCCCAACCTCCCAAGGTTTTTCTAGCACTGATGATGTTACCTACTTGGGTTATGAAACGTCTGCAAGAAAACCACCAAGGTCAGAGAGCACCAAGGACCCCACAGTTCTCCCCCTCCTCCTCCTTTGTAAACCCGACTCACTTCCAGCACTGATATTGCTACCTAGTTGGGTTGTGAAATGTCTGCAAAAAACCCACAAACCTCAGAGAGCCCCAAGGATTCCCCAGTTGCAATCTTACTCCGCTCCACACACCCATTCCCTTTTAGCACTGATGATGTTGCCTAGTTGGGTCATGAAATATCTGTCAAAAAAGCAGTGAAGCTCTTAGAGGGTTCCAAGGACTTTACAGTCTTCCTCCTCCTCCTCCTCGTCTCCCTCTCCATACACCCCTCTCCCTTCTAGCACTGATGATATTACCTGCATGGGTAATAAAACGTCCTCAAGAAAACCACCAAGTTCAAAGAGCACCATGGACCCTACAGTCTTCCTCTTCCTCCTCCTCCTTCTCTTCTTTTCCTTCTCTTCTTTTCCTCCTACTTCTCATCCTCCTCCTCTTCTTCTTCTTCTTTCCTTCTACTTCTCATCCTCCTCCCCTTCCACTCCTCCTCCTCCTCTTCTTCTTTTCCTTCTCTTTCTCATCTTCCTCCTCCCCTTCCACTCCTCTTCTTCTTTTTCTTTTCCTTCTTCTCATCTTCCTCCTCCACTTCTTCTTCTTTCCTTCTACTTCTCATCCTCCTCCCCTTCCACTCCTCCTCCTCTTCTTCTTCTTTTCCTTCTCTTTCTCATCTTCCTCCTCCTCCTCCGCTTCCACTCCTCTTCTTCTTTTTCTTTTCCTTCTTCTCGTCTTCCTCCTCCTCCTCTTCTTCTTCTTCTTTTCCTTCTCTTTCTCATCTTCCTCCTCCTCCCCTTCCACTCCTCTTCTTCTTTTCCTTTTCCTCCTTCTCGTCTTCCTCCTCCTCTTCTTCTTCTTCTTCTTCTTTTCCTTCTCTTTCTCATCTTCCTCCTCCTCCCCTTCCACTCCTCTTCTTCTTTTTCTTTTCCTTCTTCTCCTCCTCCTCCTCTTCTTCTTCTTCTTCTCCTTCTTTTCCTTCTCCTTCTCATCTTCCTCCTCCTCCTCTTCTTCTTCTTCTTCTTCTTCTTCTTCTTCTTTTTCTTCTTCTTCTTTTCCTTCTCCTTCTCATCTTCCTCCTCCTCCTCTTCACAATCCCCACTCCCTTCTAGCACTGATGATGTTACCCAGTTGGGTCATGAAACGCCTGCAAAGAAACCACCCAGCTCGGAGAGCACCCAGGACCCCACAGCTCGACCCTGAGCTCCGACAATTCTCTTCCCCTTTTGCGTCCCTGTTACACCTCGTGTGCTCTGTACGTCTGTTGCCATTCAGAATCTACTCGGGGGGGGGGGGGGTGTTTCATGGCCCCAAAGCTGGCAGTGACGGCATCCAAGCAGCATCCTGCCCTGGCATCTGTCACCTCACACTTCCAGGCTGGCTCTCAGTTCCACTCCTGGCACAAATATTTCTCCCTGAGCTTTGCACAGTTGCAAGGGGGTGGAAGTTTCGAAGAGCCCGTTGGCTGTTGCAAAACTCTCCTGGATCTTTCCTGCCACTTCTATGCTTAGGAAGTAGGGATCATGGGACAGAAAGGCTGAAGGCGCCCTCGTCTCAACAACAGTTCGTTTAGCGACGGTCCAAAGTTACAGCAGCACTCAAATAGGTGACTTAGGGCTGTTTCTCACACTTACGACCCAGAGGTGGTATTCAGCCAGTACTGACTGGTTCTAGCAAAACGGTAGCGGAAATTTTGAGTGCTTCGGAGAACCGGCAAATACCGCCTCTGGCTGGCCCCGCCCCCGTCCATTCTCCGCCTCCCGAGTCCCAGCTGATTGGGAGGGGACTTTGCAGTATCCTTCCCCTGCCACGCCCACCAAACCACACCACGCCCACCAAGCCAGGTTCTTTGAATCCTACCCCTGTTACGACTGTTGCAGCATCTCCAGGATCAGAGGAGGGGGATCAAAATTCAGCCGTGAGTGGTGTACATGGCTTTCCTCGTCAGAAGGTCGGCAAAAAGGATCACACAGCAACGGTCATAAGTATGAAATGGGGGCCAAGAGTTTCGATCACGTGACCACGGGGGTGCTACCATGGCAAAGTGTGAAAAACTGTCATGTCCCTTTTTTTTCAATGCCTAACTTTGAATGGTCTTTAAATAAGCTGTTGTAAGTTGAGGACTGTATGTAATTGTTCTCACTGTCAGGAAATTCTTCCTCAATTCTAAGTTGCTTCTCTCCTTGATTAGTTTCCACCCATTGCTTCTTGTTCTACCCTCAGGTGCCTTGGAGAATAATTTGACCCCTTCTTCTTTGTGGCAGCCCTTGAGGTATTGGAAGACTGCCATCATGTCTCCCATAGTCCTTCTTTTCATTAAACTAGACAATGCTCTGTTCCTGCAGCTGTTAACAGAATCACAGAGTTGGAAGGGACCTTGGAGGTCTTCTAGTCCAACCCCATGCTCAAGCAGGAGACCCTTTACCATTTCAGACAAACAGATATGTCCAGTCTCTTCTTAAAGACTTCCAGTGTTTGAGCATTCATCACTTCTGGAGGCAATTTCTGTTCCACTGGCTAATTGTTCTCACTGTCAGGAAATTCCTCCTCAGTTCTAAGTTGCTTCTCTCCTTGATTAGTTTCCACCCATTGCTTCTTGTCCTGCCCTCAGGTGCCTTGGAGAATAGTTTGACTCCCTCTTCTTTGGGGCAACCCCTGAGATATTGGAAGACTGCCATCATGTCTCCCCTAAGTCCTTCTTTTCATTCAACTAGACATACAATACAATACAATACAACAGCAGAGTTGGAAGGGGCCTTGGAGGTCTTCTAGTCCAACCCCCTGCCTAGGCAGGAAACCCTACACCGTTCCAGACAAATGGCTATCCTATCCAACGTCTTCTTTAAAACTTCCCGTGTTGGAGCATTCACAACTTGTGGAGGCAACTTCTGTTCCACTGATTAATTGTTCTAACTGTCAGGAAATTCCTCCTTAGTTCTAAGTTGCTTTTCTCCTTGATTAGTTTCCACCCATTGCTTCTTGTTCTACCCTCAGGTGCCTTGGAGAATAGCTTGACTCCCTCTTCTTTGGGGCAGCCCCTGAGATCTTGGAAGACTGCCATGACCTTCCCTCTGTCATGTCTCCCTTCTTTCTCTCGTTCTAGTGGACAGGCCTGTCAGAGTTTACGCCGATGGGATTTTTGACCTCTTCCACTCGGGACACGCCCGGGCTCTCATGCAAGCCAAGAACCTCTTCCCCAACACCTACCTCATTGTGGGAGGTAAGTACAAATAAAGGAAAATAATAATAAGGGAGGAAACCTTGAGTTTGGGCCCTTGGGAAGGAGCCCAGATGAGGACCATCTCCTCTCTGGCTGAGAAGGTCTTCCCGGTGGCCCTTTGGAAGGAGACCCTGGGCGAGGAGGCCTAAGGCGGGGAGGTGGGTGGGTGGGTGGGAGAACCTTGGGAGGACTGGAGGGGGGGGAGAGAGCGGCTTCAAGAAAGGGACGAATCTTGCAGTCTGCAGCGACGAGCTGACGCACAACCTCAAGGGCTTCACCGTCATGAACGACGCCGAGCGCTACGACGCCGTGCAGCACTGCCGTTACGTGGACGAGGTGGTGAGGAACGCGCCCTGGACCCTCAGCCCGGAGTTCTTGGTGGAGCACAGGGTAAGGGGAGCAAGCGGGGGAGAACGCCGTGCGTTATAAGGGGTCGGCCGGGGCCTCGGCGGAAATCGACCTGGGAGCCTTTCCACCTGGCCCAGGTGCGCGGGGGGGGGGGGTTGAGGCAATGATCAAGAGTTAAGAACTTTAGTAGTTTCTTCCCTCCCCTCCTTCCTCCTTTCTTTCTTAATTTGTTTTCCTTCTTTTCATCCTTCCTCCCTTCCCCTTCTTTCCTTCTCAATTTCTTTTCCTTCCTTCTCAATTTTCCTTTTCTTCCTCCCTTCTCAATTTTCCTTCCTTCCTTCCCTCCTCCCTCCCCCTTCTTTCCTTCTCAATGTTTTTGTCTTTCTTCCTTCCTTCTCAATATCCTTTCCTTCCTTCTCAATTTCCCTTTGTTCCTTCCTTCTCAATTTTCCTTCCTTCCCTCTTCCCTCCCCCTTCTTTCCTTCCCATTTTCTTTTCCTTCCTTCCTTCCTTCCTTCCTTCCTTCCTTCCTTCCTTCCTTCCTTCCTTCCTTCCTTCCTTCCTTCCTTCTCAGTCTCCCTTCCTTCCCCGCTCCCCCTTCTTTCCTTCTCAATTTTTTTGTCTTCCTTCCTTCTCAATTTCCTTTTCTTTCTTCCTTCCTTCCTTCTTAATTTTCCTTCCTCCCTCCCTCCCCTTCTTTCCTTCCGAATTTCTTTTTCTTCCTTCCTTTCTTCTCAATTTCCCTTTGTTCCTTCTCAATTTCTTTTCTTCCTTCCTTCCTTCTTAATTTTCCTTCCTTCCCTCCTTCCTTCTTTCCTTCTTCCCTCCCTCCCCCTTCTTTCCTTCTGAATTTCTTTTTCTTCCTTCCTTCCTTCTCAATTTCCCTTCCTTCTCAATTTTCCTTCCTTCCCTCTTCCCTCCCCCTTCTTTCCTTCCCATTTTCTTTTCCTTCCTTCCTTTGTTCCTTCCTTCTCAATTTCCTTTTCTTTCTTCCTTCCTTCTTAATTTTCCTTCCTCCCTCCCTCCCTCCCCCTTCTTTCCTTCTGAATTTCTTTTTCTTCCTTCCTTTCTTCTCAATTTCCCTTTGTTCCTTCTCAATTTCTTTTCTTCCTTCCTTCCTTCTTAATTTTCCTTCCTTCCCTCCTTCCTTCTTTCCTTCTTCCCTCCCTCCCCCTTCTTTCCTTCTCAATTTCTTTTCCTTCCTTCCTTCCTTCCTTGTCACTTTGTTCCTTCTTAATTTTCCTTCCTTCCTCTTCCCTTCCTTCTGCAGTTCTTCTAGGATAGCAATGCTGTTAAGTGCGGCCCTTCGGCCTAAGCCACACTCTCTCTGCCCTCCCTGAAAAAAACTTTCCTTTCTGCAGATTGACTTTGTCGCCCACGATGACATCCCCTACTCCTCGGCCGGCAGCGACGACGTCTACAAGCACATCAAAGAAGCAGGTGGGTTGCTCCCCGGTAGAAACCCCTCCGGGCTCCTCCCTACTCAGCAGCTCCGCCCTGAGGGAGTCCTTGGTGCTCCCTGAGCTTGGTGGTTTTCTTGCAGGCGTTTTGTGACCCAACTAGGGAACATCATCAGTGCTAGAAGGAAGTGGGGATTGTGGAGAGGAGGAGGAGGAGGAGGAGGAGGAGGAGGAGGAGGAGGACGACGACGACGACTGTAGAGTCCTTGGTGCTCTCTGAGCTTGGTGGTTTTCTTGCAGACGTTTCGTGACCCAACTAGGGAACATCATCAGTGCTAGAAGGGAATGGGATGGGGAGGAAGGAAGAAGAAGAAGAGGAGGAGAGAGAGGGAGGAGGAGGAGGAGGAAGAGAAGGACTGGGGAGTCCTTGGTGCTCTCTGAGCTTGGTGGTTTTCTTGTAGGCATTTCACGACCCAGCTAAGTAACGTCATCAGTGTTGGCAGAGAAATGGGTTTGCACAGAGGAGAACGAGGGGGAGAGGAGGAAGGGGGAGGAGGAGGAAGGGAGAGGAGGAGGACTGGGGGGTCCTTGGTGCTCTCTGAGCTTGGTGGTTTTCTTGCAGGCGTTTCACGACCCAGCTAGGTAACGTCATCAGTGTTGGCAGAGAAATGGGTTTGCACAGAGGAGAACGAGGGGGAGAGGAGGAAGGGGGAGGAGGAGGACTGGGGAGTCCTTGGTGCTCTCTGAGTAGGTAGTGTCATCAGGGCTAGGAGGGTGGGGGGTTTGTGGAGAGGAGGCAGAGGAGGAGGAAGAAGGAGAAGGAGACGACAGTTGTGGGGTCCTTGGTGCTCTCTGAGCTCAGTTGTTTTCTTGCAGACGTTTCATGACCCAACTAGGTAACATTATCATGGTAGAAGGGAGGAGGAGGGAGGGATGGAGGATGGAACAGAGGCAGGAGGAAGAAGGGAGAGGAGGAAGAAGAAGAAGAGGAGGAGGAGGACTGTGGGGTCCTTGGTGCTCTCTGAGCTTGGGGGTTTCCTTGCAGACGTTTCATGAGCCAAATAGATAACGGAGTCAGTGCTAGAAGGGAGAAGGGTTCAGGAGGAGGAAGAGGAAGAAGAAGAGGAGGAGGAAGAGGACTGTGGGGTCCTTGGTGCTCCCTGAGCTTGGGGGTTTCATGACCCAACTAGGGAACATCATCAGTGATACAAGGAAGTGGGGTGAGAGGGGGAGGAGGAGGGGGACTCTGGGGTCCTTGGTGCTCTCTGAGCTGGGCGGGCGGATGTCTCATGACCCAGCTAGGTAACATCATCAATGCTGGGGGTGGGGTTGTTCTCCCAATGAGGGGGAGAGGGAAGAGGAGGATTGGGGTGGTGGTCCTTGGTGCTCTCTGAGCTCAGTTGTTTTCTTGCAGGCATTTCATGACCCAACTAGGGCACACCATCAGTGTTAGAAGAGAAATGGGTTTGCACAGAGGAGAACGAGGGGGAGAGGAGGAAGGGGGAGGAGGAGGAAGATGAGGAGGACTGTGGGGTCCTTGGTGCTCTCTGAGCTTGGTTTTTGCAGACGTCTCATGACCCAGCTAGGTAACATCATCAATGCTGGGGGGTGGGTGGGGTTGTTCTCTGTTGATATTTGCGTGGCTTTCCCTGCCTGTGTCAGTGGGAACCTGGTTGGGGATTCCTTTCGGCGTCCCCCCCCCCCCCCCGTGACATTCCCTGCAAAGCTTCGGCCGTGGGCCTCGCGGGGAGGGGGGTTTCTGACCGCCTCCTCCCCTCCTTTGGCTGCCCTAGGAATGTTCGCCCCCACGCAGAGGACCGAAGGCATTTCCACCTCGGATATCATCACCCGCATCGTCCGGGACTACGACGTCTACGCCCGGCGGAATCTGCAGCGGGGTTACACGGCCAAGGAGCTCAACGTCAGCTTCATCAACGTGAGTTGGGCGGGCGTTCCGGGTGGTCATCTCATCCCCTCACACCGATGGCCGGAGGGAGGTTCACAAGGTGGCACAGTGGTTAAATGCAGCACTGCAGGCTACTGCTAGATCAGCAGTTCAGCGGTTCAAATCCCACCGGCTCAGGGTTGACTCAGCCTTCCATCCTTCCGAGGTGGGTAAAATGAGGACCCGGATTGTTGGGGGCAATATGCTGACTCTCTGTAAACCGCTTAGAGAGGCCTGAAAGGCCTATGAAGCGGTATATAAGTCTACTGCTATTGCTATTGCTATTCACGACCCCCCCCCTCGGTTTGGGGGGAAGAAGGAAGAAAACGGAAGGGATTCCGAAGGGATCCTGGAAGTCTTTGAGAGAGAAATGGGGTTTCGTGGCGTTGCGTTGCCTTTTTTTGCAAGAGGCAACTGGACTTTCTAGTTTTTTTTCTTTCTTTCGAAGACGTCTCGCTTCTAATCCGAGAAGCTTCTTCAGCTCTGGTGCCCGGATGGTGGGGAAGGGAAGGGTTGATGTTCCTTGCAGACAGAGCTGGTCATTTGCCTCCTTTGAGAAGGTCCTTGCGGCCACCTGGAGGTTCATCTGTGTCCTCAGGATTACCTGAAAGGGAGGGAGGGAAGGAAGGAAGGAGAGAAGGGAAAAAAGGAAGGAAGGAGATGGGAAGGAGAGAGGGAAGGAAGGAGATGGGAAGGAGAAGAAGGGAAGGGGGAGGAAGGAAGCAGATGGGAAGGAGAGAGGGAAGGAAGGAAAAAAGGAAGGAAGGAGATGGGAAGGAGAGAGGAAGGGGGAGGAAGGAAGCAGTTGGGAAGGATAGAGGGAAGGAAGGAAAAAAGGAAGGAAGGAGATGGGAAGGAGAAGAAGGGAAGGGGGAGGAAGGAAGCAGATGGGAAGGAGAGAGGGAAGGAAGGAAAAAAGGAAGGAAGCAGATGGGAAGGAGAGAGGAAGGGGGAGGAAGGAAGCAGATGGGAAGGAGAGAGGGAAGGAAGGAGATGGGAAGGAGAAGAAGGGAAGGGGGAGGAAGGAAGCAGTTGGGAAGGATAGAGGGAAGGAAGGAAAAAAGGAAGGAAGGAGATGGGAAGGAGAAGAAGGGAAGGGGAGGAAGGAAGCAGATGGGAAGGAGAGAGGGAAGGAAGGAAAAAAGGAAGGAAGGAGATGGGAAGGAGAAGAAGGGAAGTGGGAGGATGGAAGCAGATGGGAAGGAGAGAGGGAAGGAAGGGGAAGGAAGGAAGGAAGGAGAGGCAATAAGTGGAAACTCCTCAGAGGGAGTTGAAGCTAGATTTAAGGAGGAATTTCCTGACAGTGAGAAGAATAAACCAGTGGAACTGCTTGCCACCAGAAGTTATGAATGCTCCATCACTGGAGGCTTTCAAGAACAGACTGGACAACCATTTGCCTGAAATGCTGTAGGGCAGCATTTGTAGAGCGAATGCTGGCTGGGGAATTCTGGGAGTTGAAGTCCAGACGTCTTCAAGTTGCCAAGGTTGAGAAACACTGCTGTAGGGTCTCCTGCCTGAACAGGGGGCTGGACTAGAAGACCTCCGAGGTCCCTTCCAGCCCTAGGATTCTAGGCTCTGTAGGCGGCTCTCTTCTCTGCCACCTCCTGCTCCTTTCCCACCCCATATTTTCCCCCAAACCCCAAGTAAAAAGTAGCCATCATTCAAATAAAGACCATTCCTTCATCCCTTCTAGTCCATATGACTGAGCTCAAACCCCCCGCCCCGCCCCCAGGCCAGGGAGAACGGAGCCCCTTCCTCCTCCTCACCCCAAAAGAAACAGGCGGCTCAGCTGACCCTCCCTCTCTCCCCCACCCACCTCGGTAACCTTGTTGACCCCCCCCCCCCCGTTCTCACCCCCTCCCCAAACAACCGCTGCAGGAGAAGAAGTACCACTTGCAGGAGAGGGTGGACAAGGTGAAGAAGCGGGTGAAGGACGTGGAGGAGAAATCGAAGGAGTTTGTCCAGAAAGTGGAAGAAAAAAGCATCGACCTCATCCAGAAGTGGGAGGAGAAATCGCGGGAATTCATCGGCAACTTCTTGGAGATGTTCGGCCCCGAAGGAGCCTTGGTAATTTCTGTGTGTGTTTGTGTGTGTCTTTGTGTGTGTGTGTGTGTTTTCAGCCCCCAAAGGCGCCTTGCTTGTGTGTGTGTGTGTGTGTGTGTGTTTGTGTATGTGTGCTCGGCCCGGAAGGCACCTTAGTAATTTCTGTGTCTCGTGTGTCTGTAGGTGTGTTTGTGTTTTCGGCCCCAAAGGTGCCTTTTGTGCGTGTGTGTGTGTGTGTGTGTGCATGTCTGTGTGTGCTCGGCCCGGAAGGCACCTTAGTAATTTCTGTGTCTCGTGTGTCTGTATGTGTGTGTGTGTGTGTTTTCGGCCCCAAAGGTGCCTTTTGTCTGCGTGTGTGTGTGTGTGTGTGTGTGCATGTCTGTGTGTGTTCAGCCCGGAAGGCACCTTAGTAATTTCTGTGTCTTGTGTGTCTGTATGTGTGTATGTTTTTATGTGTCTCATGTGTCTGTATGTGTGTGTGTGTGTGTTTTTGGTCCCAAAGGTGCCTTTTGTCTGCGTGTGTGTGTGTGTGCGTGCGTGTGTGTGTGTGTGTGCATGTCTGTGTGTGTTCGGCCCGGAAGGCACCTTAGTAATTTCTGTGTCTTGTGTGTCTGTATGTGTGTTTGTGTTTTTATGTGTCTCGTGTGTCTGTATGTGTGTGTGTGTGTGTTTTTGGTCCCAAAGGTGCCTTTTGTCTGTGTGTGTGTGTGCATGTCTGTGTGTGTTCGGCCCGGAAGGCACCTTAGTAATTTCTGTGTCTCGTGTGTCTGTATGTGTGTATGTGTTTTTCTGTGTCTTGTGTGTCTGTGTGTGTTTGTGTGTTTTCGGCCCCAAAGGTGCCTTTTGTCTGCGTGTGTGTGCGTGTGTGTGTGTGTGCATGTCTGTGTGTGTTTGGCCCGGAAGGCACCTTAGTAATTTCTGTGTCTTGTATGTCTGTATGTGTGTATGTGTTTTTCTGTGTCTCGTGTGTGTGTGTGTGTGTGTGTGTGTGTGTGTGTGTCACCTGGTCTAGATGACAAAGCGAGGAGAACCTGTGGCTTAGAGGTTAATCCATCTGCTCCTAATATGTGAGTAGCCCGAGTTTGAATCCCAGAAGGGTATGGTTACCTGATGAGAGCTCAACAGCGTGAAATAGATGTGTACTAAAGTAAAGTTAAAGGTTCCCCTCGCACATCTGTGCTAGCCGTTCCCGACTCTAGGGGGCGGTGTTCATCTCCGTTTCAAAGCCGAAGAGCCTGCGCTGTCCGAAGACGTCTCCGTGGTCATGTGGCCGGCATGACTAAACACCGAAGGCGCACAGAGCGCTGTTCCCTTCCCACCAAAGGTGGTTCCTATTTTTCCACTTGCATTTTTAACGTGCTTTCGAACTGCTAGGTTGGCAGAAGCTGGGATAAGTCACAGGAGCTCATTCCGTTAGGCGGCGCTAGGGATTCGAACCGCCGAACTGACAACCTTTCTGATCGACAAGCTCAGCGCTTGAGTCACCGTGTCCCTTAGACCTGTACTCGTCCCCCTTTCTTTCTTTGTCGGGAAAAGATTAACTTAACACAAGGGTCATAACTTGAGGACTACCTGTATCCATTTGGAAATTGACTTTTTAATTGCTCTCTTTCTTCCTCTTCCTCCTTTTCCAGAAGCACATGCTGAAAGAAGGGAAGGGGCGCATGATGCAGGCCATCAGCCCCAAGCAGAGTCCCAGCAGTAGCCCCACCCACGACCGCTCACCCTCGCCCTCCTTCCGCTGGCCTTTCACCGCCCGGACGCCCCCCCTGTCTCCCGCCGGCATCCCCCGGAACAAGTCGACAGCCAGCTACGACATCAGCGAGGATGAAGAGGACTGAGCCTGCCTCGGGAGACGGCGGCAGCAGTGGGGTGTGAGGGTTACGGAAGCCACGAGCCACTTAGGGAGACCCCGAGAACTTTGGCCCGGCTCCCCAAATTCCAGAGCTGAGATGGTCGCACCGCCAGAGATGTCTTCTCTCCACAACCTCTGCGAGCTGGCACAAGCCGTAGCGTTTTCCTTATTTTTATTTTTCTCCTCTCCTTCTTCCCCCGGTTATTTCTCACCCCGAACGGAGGGGAAACCGTGACTTTTCTTTTAAAAACAAGCGTTTTATTTTTGCCGGGAGCCGAAAGCATCCAATTCGGAGACGGTGAGGATTGGGAACCTCTCGTTTCTCGTCCGGCTTCTCATCCTTAATGTCGCCATCTCCGGCGGGAGGCCCTTCAAGTGGGGTGCGGGTGGGATGGGGGGGAGGAAAAGGAAGAAGCTGCAAAAATGCCACGCCCCACGCCTAGGGGGAGGGAGAGAGGGCACCGTCTCGCAGCCTCCCCATGTCTCTAGTCCTCAAGAGAGAAAGCGGAGAGGCGATGCGAAGTGAAATGTTGCTTCGGGGTTTCCCCAAGAAACTCACACCTGGGTTTCACGCTCCCCGCTCTTCCTGTGTGCGTGCCCCCCCCCCACCAAAAAAAGTGAAAGCTGCCTTTTTTCGCTTCCTTTTGCAACGTCCCGCAAGGGGGGGGGGGTCAGAGCTGCAGGTGCACAGAGACAAACGGGGGGGGGGGGGGGAGCGGCAAACTTCTGTCCTGACTCGGCTGAGAGTTTCCAGATTGTTGTTGTCGGCCTTTGAGGATGGCGCATCCGTTGCACTTAAAAAGCTGTTAACGGACACGGTAAACGGCCCCGTTTTCGCCTAACAGAACTCGCTGGCTCTTGGTCCCGTCACACTCCCCACCTCCAAGCTATTTTGCAAAGGGCCACCGCCCGTTTCATTAGCGTTTCGCCTCGGTGTGTCCTGTCCCGTTGCGGGGAGGGGGGAAGCCACCGGTCTCTGCAGGCGGCTGTTCTTCGCGCCCGCCTTTTTACCCTGAAAGGCGCTCTCTCTTCTCGCGCGCCCCGCGCTGTCGAGAACCGCACTGGATTCTGCCCCGCGGCTGAAGGAAGGAAAGCCCCGTCAAGCGGTGCCGGAGCCGAGGTGGGTACACCGTCATCCCCTGGGCCCCCCAGTTGCAGGATTTGGAGGGGGCGCCTGGCCATCTCCCCCCGCCCCACTCCTCTGGAGAATGCCGGGCAACAGCTGGGTGGCGGCAACTGCTCGTTTGTCCTGGCACAGCACCCGTTCGTTAGGAACCCACTTCTCGTTGGCTGTTGTTCTTAACCCTATAATAAATGTTCGGGTTTGACGGAAGTTTTCTGTAGGTTTTTCTGGATCTGGATGGCATTTTTGGGGGGGGTTGGGCCGCGCCTCCGTTCTCTCCCGGCTTTCTTCCTGCGGCTTCGGAGGATTGTCTGAGGGCTGGCGGCTTTGTGAGTCCCTTTCCGACGCAGGATGCACCCACTCGCGCCCCGAGTGCAAGCAGCGGCATCTCATGCCAGCGGCTCAAGCAAAGCAGCTCCATTTCCACCAACACTGGACAGGGCCAGTCACTAGATAGAAACAGAAATGAGAGCAAACCTCCATTCCTAGCACTGATGATGTTACGTAGTTTGGTAATGAGATGTTTGCAAGAAAACAACCAAAATCAGTGAGCACCAAGGGCCCCGCAGTCGTTCTCCTCCTCCTCCTCTTGCCCTTCCTTCCTTCCCTCCCACTTTCCTCTTTATTCCTTCCTCTTCCTTTCTTCCCTTCCCGCTTTCCTTTTCTTTCTTCTTCATCCATTCCTTTCCCTCCCCTTCCTTTCTTCCCTTCCTCTTCCCTTTTCTTTCCTCTTCATCCCTTCCTCTCCTTCCCCTTCCTTTCTTCCCTTCCCGCTTTCCTTTTCTTTCCTCTTCATCCCTTTCTTTCCTTCCCCTTCCTTTCTTCCCTTCTCGCTTTCCTTTTCTTTCCTCTTCATCCCTTTCTTTCCTTCCCCTTCCTTTCTTCTCTTCCCTTCCCCTTTCCTTTTCTTTCCTCTTCATCCCTTCCTTTCCTTCCCCTTCCTTTCTTCCCTTCCCGCTTTCCTTTTCTTTCCTCTTCATCCCTTCCTTTCCTTCCCCTTCCTTTCTTCCCTTCCCGCTTTCCTTTTCTTTCCTTTTCATCCCTTTCTTTCCTTCCCCTTCCTTTCTTCCCTTCTCGCTTTCCTTTTCTTTCCTCTTCATCCCTTTCTTTCCTTCCCCTTCCTTTCTTCCCTTCCCGCTTTCCTTTTCTTTCCTTTTCATCCCTTTCTTTCCTTCCCCTTCCTTTCTTCCCTTCCCGCTTTCCTTTTCTTTCCTTTTCATCCCTTCCTTTCCCCTTCTTTTCTTCTCTTTCCTTTTCTTTCCTCTTCATCCCTTCCTTTCCCCTTCCTTTCTTCCCTTCCCGCTTTCCTTTTCTTTCCTCTTCATCCCTTCCTTTCCCCTTCCTTTCTTCCCTTCCCCTTTCCTTTTCTTTCCTCTCCATCCCTTCCTTTTCCCTTCTTTTCTTCTCTTTCCTTTTCTTTCCTCTTCATCCCTTCCTTTCCCCTTCCTTTCTTCCCTTCCCGCTTTCCTTTTCTTTCCTCTTCATCCCTTCCTTTCCTTTCCCCACAATTTCCTTGAGGGGCGCATCAGAGTGGCGTTTGACCTTGGGGAGCCAGGGGTGGGCGTGGCCAGTTCAATGTCACTCATTGAGCCTCCATTTCCGGCCATGACAGCCTCCTGCAGCCCTCTGCCACTGAAAATGGCCTCTCCAAGCTCCCTTTTCGTTTGCTGCTGTCGCGGCCGAAAACATGGCGCAGGCAGGCTGCACATGGCCTCCCCGAGCTCTGGTTTTTGCTGGCGGAGATACCACAGGTGGGTCCTTTGGTGTTTTCAGGGCGGGCCCCACGTGGGTCGGATCCAGCCCGCGGGCCTTGAGATGGACACCTCTGGTCCAGAGGAACCTTCTGGAGACAGGCTGACTCGGTCCTCAGAAGGACGTTAGAACAGGAATGTCCGCAGTCAATATGAGCGACGGAACTTGGACACACACGCGCACACACCTTTTCTCTCCCGACTTCCCCAAACCAGAATTTTTAGAAATATTTGCATAAATCATACAATACAATAGCAGAGTTGGAAGGGACCTTGGAGGTCTCCTAGTCCAACCCCCTGCCTAGGCAGGAAACCCTATACCATTTCAGACAAATGGCTATCCAACATCTTCTTAAAGACTTCCAGTGTTGGAGCATTCACAACTTCTGGAGGCAACTTCTGTTCCACTGGTTAATTGTTCTGTCAGGAAATTTCTCCTTAATTCTAAGTTGCTTCTCTCCTTGATTAGTTTCCACCCATTGCTTCTTGTTCTGCCCTCAGGTGCCCTGGAGAATAGTTTGACTCCCTCTTCTTTGGGGCAACCCCTGAGATATTGGAAGATGCTATCCTGTCTCCCCTGGTCCTTCTTTTCATTCAACTAGACATTCCCAGTTCCTGCAACCGTTCTTCATATGTTTTAGCCTCCAGTCCCCTAAATCCTCTTTGTTGCTCTTCTCTGCACTCTTTCTAGAGTCTCCACATCTTTTCTACATCGTGGCAACCAAAACTGGATGCAAATATTCCAAGTGTGGCCTTCCCAAGGCCTTATAAAGTGGTATTAAGACTTCACGTGATCTTGATTCTCTCCCTCTGTTGATGCAGCCTAGAACTGTGTTGGCTTTTTTGGCAGCTGCTGCACACGGCTGTCTCCTATTTAAATGGCTGTCCACTAGGACTCCAAGATCCCCCTCACAGTTACTACTATTGAGCAAGGTACCATAAATCTAAAGATAGATGATAGATAGATAGATAGATAGATAGATAGATAGATAGATAGATAGATAGAAAGAATTGAGAGACTCCAAGATCCCTCTCCCAGTATAAATGAGCCTCCCCAGTTTCTCATCTTAGTTCAGAAGGATTTGTCCCACCCAGACAGCAAGTTCCTGAACACAAAAAACCAGACAACTAGGCCGGCAGCTTAAGTACCACGCTTCCTTTCTCTCCTTCCAATGAGGAGAAAAACGGGAAGATTTATTCGGCGAGCTTGGCGCACTTTTAACAATAGGCGTTCCTCTGCCAATAATCCAAAAGTCACTTCTCAGAGGTTGATTTCTGTCTCTCATGCCAGCAGCAAGCAGCAAAACTTTGTGGAAACGTACACAGGTAGTCCTTGACTTACAACAGTTTGCTTAGTGGCCATTCGAACTCACAGCAGCATTGGGAAAAGTGACGTACGACCGTTTTTCACACGACCCTTGCTGCATTCCCCCGTAGTCACGTGATTTGCATTCGGATGCTTGTCAACTGACTCACATTTACGACGGTTGCAGGGTCCACGGGTCGTGCGATCCCCTTGTGCGACCTTCAAGGGGGAAGCCAGATTCACTTAATGACCTGTGGCAAGGTAAGCCGCAAAAACGGGACAAAGCTCGCTTCCCAAATCTCCCAGCGACATACATTTGGGGCTGAATTTGTGGTCTTAAGTTGAGGACTACCTGTACGGTGGGATTTGGCCATGGTTGACAAGCGTTTTGCGTGTTGTGGGGGGGGGGGTGGGCTGGATCTCGGAGCCTCCTTTATTGCTTGATCCCGGCTTTGTAATCTGGAGATTCGGAGAGGCAACATCCTGGCTTGTCGTCCGCCTTCCGGTAATACATCCTGGCCAGCACCGCAAGGACGAATATTTCCAAGATCAGCAGCTGGGCGTGCATTTCTTGAGCCAAAGATTGAAAAAAAATCAGGATTAGCATTGAAGGCAGCCGCCTCTTAGTCCTTTGAAAGCAGCCCTCTGCGTGATGCTGCCTTCCAGAGATTTCTAGGACTACAGTTCCCAGTGGCCGTGCTGGCTGGGAACTGTAGTTGCTGCATACACGGAAGGTGCATTTGACTTGGGTAGCTGCTGGAGTTTGCTGGCCACGATAGGTAGTAGTCCTCAACTTACGGCCAGAAACTTCCGTTGCTAAGCAAGACAGTCGCTAAGTGAGTTGCTCCCCATCTTAAGATGTTTCTTGCCACGGTTGGCAACCGACTCATATTTAGGATGGGGGCAGCGTCTCCTGGAGTCGTGTGATCCCCTTTGCGACCTGATGAGCCGAGGCAATGGGGAAGCGGGATTCGTTTAAAGACCGTGTTACTAACTTAATAACAGCAGGGATTCGTTTCGCAACAGTGGCAAGAAAGGTGGCAAAATGGGGCAAAAGTCACTTAACTGTCTCATTTAGCAACAAATTTTGGGCTCAAATTGTGGTCGTAAGTCGAGGACTACAGCCTTGCAGGTGATAACCACAATTTAATTGCAGGCTTTCCAAATTGAGTTCTAACAAATTGCTACTATAAATTGCCAATTTACTCCAGTTTTTTCCATCACCTTACTTGGAAAATTTTGGGCATCCTGGAAGTTTCATTATAGCACAAGGGTGAGGAATGGTCCTTTTTACGACTTGTGGACTTCAACTCCCAGAATTCCCCAACCAGCCACGATGGACTTCAACTCCCAGAATTCCTCAATCAGCCATGATGGACTTCAACTCCCAGAATTCCCCAACCAGCCATGATGGACTTCAGTTCCCAGAATTCCCCAACCAGCCATGATGGACTTCAGCTCCCAGAATTCCTCAATCAGCCATGATGGACTTCATCTCCCAGAATTCCCCAACCAGCCATGATGGACTTCAGCTCCCAGAATTCCTCAACCAGCCATGATGGACTTCAGCTCCCAGAATTCCTCAACCAGCCATGCAGGCTCAGGAATTCTGGGAGCTGAAGTCCACAAGTCATAAAGGAGCCATCATTCTGCGCCTCTATTCTAGCCAATCTAGAACCCAGATCTCGGTTGAGAGAAGCTATTTTGTACAAGAGAGAGGATTCTGGGAATTACAGGAGTAGGAATGCAACTTATGGAGAGGAGATCAGGTAGGTTGTGGAAATCTTGATTTAACCCCCCCGAAACTTACGCTGGCCTCGGGCTCTGGAGGAGAATGGGGGGGTGCAGGCGATTTGACCCCCGCTGGCCAAGACACTGAAGATGGACGGCTGTAAGGCCGTCAGAATGAGGAGGACCTGAAAGCAGATCAAGCCAGAGAGATATTGAGGCAATTGAGAGATCTCAGAATTAGGTTTCTACCAGTTTGGACCAGTTCGCCCAAAATGTGGAGAAAACTCGCTTAACAAAATGTTGCCTTTTCGCAACAGAAAATTAGGGGGCTCAGTTCCGGTCATAAGTCGAGGGCTAGCCGTACGCTGAATGGGGTTTAAACTAGAATTAATCAGAATGGAGCTGGAAGGGACCTTGGAGGTCTTCTAGACCAACCCCCTGCTCAAGCAGGAGACCCTATACCCTCTGTAGGAAGTTAGCACCCTCTCCTCTCCCGGAAAAATGAAATATTTTGGGAAATATTAAAAGGGCCGAATATTTCCCCTAAAAGGAAAGCAGAAATTCATCCCCACCTTTGTCAATGGGCCATTAAGGCCTGAGCCAGCCTATTCTACATAACAAAGATCTGCCTCCTTCAGGCGGAGGTATTGCCCAAAGCCCTCTACCCATCTCACCACGTGGCATCTGGGAAGATTACATCACCCAGCAAGGCTCAACCAAGCGTGGGACTCAGGGCAGCCTGCAGAGTCGGCCCCTGCGTGGCCCCGGGGGGAGTCCGGCCACCAATCGGAACACAAGCTCAACTTCGAAAGCCCAGAGAGGGCATAAAACCCAGGCAACGCTCAGCATCTCTTCCCTTTTTGCCCAGGATCTCAAGCCTGACCGCCATTAAACCATCTTTCCAAGCACCCTCCTCCGTGTTTCTCTCTCCCCACTTGGAACTGAACCCAGAATTACCTGGAAGCAGACGAATTTCCCCGTCATGTTCTGCTCGGCGAGGTGAGTTTTAGCTTGCCGGAAGAGGATGCCCAGCGACCACAGGGCAAGGAGAGTAGACACGCCAAGGGCGGTGTTGATCCAAAGGGCCACGCTCGTGGCTGAAATCTAGAGACAAGAGAAAGGGATGCCAACGAGGCTGAACCCCCGAGGCTCCTGGGCTGGGCCAGTGGAAGGAGAATCCGGGCATTCCTGAGCTCTTAAGGTTTTGCCCAAGGTTTCCTAAATTCATCGGACTTTCAATCCCAACATCCCTGGGAATTTGGGGGCATGTTATCTGCGGGTCCTTGATGCTCTCTGAGCTTGTTGTAGGCATCTCATGACCCAATTAAGTAACATCATCAGTGCTAGAAGGGAATGAGGTTTACAGGGAGGAGGAGGACTGTGGGGTCCTTGGTGCTCTCTGAGCTTGGTTGATTTCTTGCGGACGTTTCATGACCCAGCTAGGTGACTTCATCAATGTTAGAAGGGAGAGGGATTTGAATCTCTGCTTATATTCTGTAGTTTACCCTGGCGGTGTTGGTAATGGTTTAGTTTCCCCCTTGGCAGTTCTTTAATTAAGGTATTGCTTTCTGCCTGACTGTTTGTCTGGTGTTATTCCCTGCTTATTCTTTTTTTTTTTTAATATACTTTTTTTATTTTCCATTTTCATAACATATAATCACATGTATACTATTAGGTAGCCAATATCCTATTGTATTAATTAATAATTACATCAGTTCCTCTTGTCATCAACGCCCAGAAAGATAAAAACCCATTATTAGCTCTTCTGCTCTCCATACACCTCTTTCTTCTACCTCTCTCCTACCTCCTTTCTTCCCTCCATCATCCTTTCCTACTCTACTTCCTTTCTCCTTCTCCTCTCTCTTTATTCCACTCCTCCTTATCCTCCTCATCTTCCCCCCTTACCCTCTCTCCTATCCCTCTCTTCCTATCTTTCTTCTCTCCTCTGCTTCCCACTCTTCTACATCCTGTCTTCCCTCCATCCTTTTCTGCTCTACTTCCCCTTCCTTTCTCCTTCTCCTCTCTCTACATTCCACTCCTCCTTCTCCTCCTCATCTTCCCCCCTTACCCTCTCTCCTATCCCTCTCTTCCCATCTTTCTTCTCTCCTCTGTTTCCCACTCTTCCTCTCATTGGTGTATTTCAGCTTCTGAGCAAACTCCAATCTATGTTGATGGTATTTATGCTTCCATATCAATATACTTAACATTCATTGAAGAGTTTACTTCGTTGGGTCATGAAATGTTTGCCAGAAAGCTACCAAGCTCAGAGAGCACCAAGGACCTTACAGCCATCCTCCTCCTCTTCCTCCTCCTCTCCTCTCCACACACCCCTCTCCCTTCTAGCATTGATGATGTCATCTAGC